>NW_027331992.1:0-116588 GCF_048418815.1 Hemitrygon akajei | reverse complement strand
TCCACCTGTCAATCCAGGCCTTCAGCTCGTCCGCCTTTCCCACAATACTCTTCGCATTGATATCACTCCTTAGTAGATTATTACCACAATACACAACCTTGCTATTTGTGACTTTGCATGAAGTAGTAACATCATTTATATTTACCCCCGTCCCACTATCTACTCTGGCACTCGCAATGACTTTTACACTGGCAGTGGAAGTTCGCTGCGGTCAACGCTGTGACAGAGCCACCTTCTTGTAGATTGCAGCGGGGAATCAATATTGCATAGATTCTGCCCCAACTCGACTATGGCGAATTATGCCGATCCCCAGAACCATAATACAGCCCGTATACTTCGCTATCTTTGTTAAGCAAGGGTTATCCAGACAAATTTCCTTTATTTTGTTATCACCTGCATCCGGCAATTCTGCTGTAGACATAAGCACTCAGCCCTGGGCGAAAAAAAGAATGCCTTCAGGTCTGTGTATGGATGTGCCTGTAGTTTTAGCCACTGCTGAAGTAAGAAAAGACAAAGTCATCAGCTATCTGTACAATATACGCCTTCTCATTATTGTATAAACTTCGACAATGACCATTCACTTTATTTTCTATTTGAAACAATCAAACTACTCCTTATACTTTATCCCTTTCCCCACAGTCGGGAAACAATCTGGTGAATTTTAATCTACCATCGGTCAGTTCATACAACATCCTTCACATGGCGCGGCAATCAGAATTGCACTCATTGCTCTCAGTCTGCTCTGACCAGTGCTCCGTCCGGCTGTGAGACCGAGTCGGAACTCTTCTACTCAAAGCCTCGGTGAACAATTCACGTATACCAAAAACCCCTTGTACTGTCCATTTATCCCCCTGCATTCAGAGAGGTATGACCTAGCATTGCAAGGTTACAACTAAAAGCGACCCAACGAAGGTCTATATGACCTCCCAGAATTTTATTTCACAAAATGCATTAAGTCACATTTTGTTTCACATACTGTTTTGTAAATTATAAAGGATCCAGCAGCAAATATACATCTCGCCGCTTATTGGCGGCGTCCGGGAAGAGACACTCGCAAACTAGAATTTTCATCCATTTACCGAGCTGATATTGTGACTAGTTTGCCAAGTCATCTCGGCGTCCCTGTATCTGTCATCGGAGCCTTCTTAGAAACATTACTGAAGTCCATCCAAACTCCCTCTACCTTCCTGCTTCGTTAAATGGTCGAGATTATTCCTTTAAAATCACAGCCACATTTGTGAGACATGACGTCCCCGTCACAAGACTACACTGACTCTGTATTCGCTTAGATGAACTACCTTCTGAGGTGTATGTACATACGTTTTGTTAACCGGAAGTTTGCCCCGTGACATTCCCACACCGATATAAAGAGAATGGATCTCAATATTCAAGAACTGAAGTGATAACTGGAGCGATGTGGAACAGATGAAGAAGGGAGGAAAATACATTTAAGAGCCACAAACAGTAAACGGAGTTTGGGGGATAAATTGAAGACAGATGTTTGCATGACTAACGGCACAATTTAATCGAGAACTCTGAGTTTATAATTACATGCACTTGCATGGAAATCACTCCAAAGTTCTGTCCAAATCAGTCCCATGATCCCAGAGTTCAGGGCTCTTTCAGTCATTCCCGCATGGCCCTCCCTCCACCGCGGACGTCCATCCTTCAGCTGCCTGAGGTGAAAATTCCGCAGTAACATCCGTCCGTTCAGTAGCCTGTCTTTTTCTTCCACTTTCGAGCATTCTCTCAGTGGAAAACTGGGCGAGATACGCTTCCGGACAAAAACTCACACACTAAAATTCTCCAAGCCATATGATAAAGGACACGTAAATGAAAGCGTTCCAGGAGAACGAAACAGGGCAAATAGATCATAGCCTTCTGGCTAATAACGGGAATAGGGATCACACTGCGAAAATTCGTGGAAATCCGGATGGACATATGAAATACATGTAAAAGCTATTCCTTAATGAGACATTATCACTGCTAATATTTCCCCACGAAGAAGATTTTTCTTTTTTCCGCATCTAATCTCATTGATTTATATAAAAATGAATATTATGAAGTATTTCAAAGACTGAGCCTCCGCGGAACCTCGGCTGAAATGTTGTAAACGTGCACTACATCTGCTGAAGGGTATTTTCCACGTCATAGTTCCAGGTTATTCCGTTTCCTAACTCCACACGTGTGGAAAATTCCCTCTGTGTCCTTTCTTTTGTATCCTGTCTTCAGCGTGGAAGTTCGATTCAGTTCATTTCACTCCATGATTCTCCTCAGCTTCGCCCTCCTGCATCCATACCCCACCGTCATACTCCTCATTTGAAGCTTTATTCCATTCTCTCAGTTTCCATGTCTCTGCTGTACTTTTCCAATGTTGGAAAATTCTCCACACGGGTTTCTCTGACGTTCCGTCCCGCTGCCAATGGAGGCAAATTCCTTTCGGCATCACAATTATATCCTCTGCATGTTCTCCCCACATCTCTTCCGAATTCATCACGTTGATATTGGCCTGGTCTTCATGCTCTTCAATTTATATTAGGCAGCAAGATTCTACCAACCTTCACAACTCATTTTATTTTCTCTGACACTCCACGTCTTTCAGCATTTTGAAGGGAACATTTTTACCTGATTTTCTGAATTCTTCGGCCCTCGCCACCATTATGTCCTGGACCTGGATGAGACACGTCCACTGTTATCCAGGTACATGGAGCTGAGCAAGATAGCGGGCTGAGCGCTAGCGAAATTCTTGGCAGTCTCTAGAGTAGATCTCTCTGCTGTGGGCCGAAGGGCCTGCAATGCGCTGTAAATATCTATGCTCTATGTTCATACAGTTTTCTTGTTTCACTCTATCCAGAGAAAACAGTAATGGAGTGGTACATCTGTTATTTTTGTGTACTTCATGGAACGTTTAAAGACACGTCACCTGTGTTTTGGACAAACGACAGGCGGATGAGAAACCGCTGCTGCTTATCATCGACGTTTTTATTCCTGCCACTTTAATTCCCTATTCCGTTTAATTTCTGATCTTTATGTGTCTGGCCACATGCACTAATATACGGGTGAAACACCCCGGTTACCTTGCCTGCCTAAATCTAAGGAGAGCACACTCAATTCCCTCCGAACTCGTGAGATTGAGACGGCTCAAACCCACCTCAAACCCCTGTTTGTGTGAATGCTGTGTAATTTGCTATCCTGTTACAAATAACTGACTCTTCGCTGCATACGGTTAAAGGAATTATACTTATGAATCTTGACTTAACTGATAAAGTTAGTAAAGAATAACAAAAATAAACTGCCCAATCCAAATTAAACAGTCAAATGTGCACAAGTTGGAGCTCATCTGGAACTTCTCTGTCACTCACGAGCTGGGCCCTCGGTCAACCCGAAAGCTCACCCCACCTTCCGAACGTCGCTTGCAACCCATCTCGAACAAACGGCTCTCCCATCGGATCCTATTCTTCGACAGGTTCTCTACAGCGTCTCTCCCCATCCCCCGCAGAACAAAACCCAAACCCAACCTTAGCGTCCCTCACCAGAGAAACTTCCCCTTAATTCGACCATCCGAATTGTATGGCACACATCTCCTCATCTCTTATGCTCAACCACAAGCCAAACGAGCTGAAAACAAGCTGCTTTTACAGAACAGCCAATATGAAACACGTACAGTATAACAGTAAAACTAGGAACCGGGGCATTACACTCTCCACACAACAAAATAGTCATGTCCTCATGACTTGGAAATAATTTGTCATCTCAGGTTAATAACACCTCTTTCAATGGAATTTCGTAATGTCAGCAACTCCAATCCACTTGTAAAGGGTAGTGACATATCTCCCTAGTGGGATAGTCGTAGCACTCTGTTCCCCTGGTGCTACATAGGCAAGCCTATCTGGGGGTCTCCTGATTCTTTGAGACCTCCTTGTCCCATCAACTATTCCTTCAGTTTCAGGCACTCATTGGGACACCTCTGGTGTACATGACGAGGCTTCCCCCGGTCTGTCACTCGTGCCTCCCTGCAAACCGGATCCCTCTGCTCAGCTTCATACACAGTTTCAGTGGAGCCTACACCCCCTTCCTGGTCCAGCTGCAAGTCTGTCTGAGCACTGCTAATGCCACAACCCCCACCCCCCCCTCCCACGGCCAGGTCGCCTGCCTCAGCATGGGAAAGGTTAAGAATCTCCTCCTCACTTTCTGGGGAGTTGGCGAAAGGCAGCATATACCACAACCCCTTTTTCTCATCCTCCGGATCCTTCAGTCTGTCCACGGTGCCGCAGAGTCCTCTTACTAGGTGTAGGGTCCAGGCCAGGCTCTGGATTAACTCGCACCTCTTGCTTCACAAGTAGAAGATGCTTCCAATGCAGAACCCTGACAGGTCCATTCCCATTCTCTGGTATCGCGCAAAACACTGGTACGTTTGACACCTGAGTCTCCATTACATAGGGCGTAACACCCAGCGGTCAGCCAACTTATGCTTCCCAGGTAGCCCCAGATTTTTATGAGTACTCAGTCTCCAGGCATGAATTAGGAAAACCTATCTTTTTGATCATACTTCCTGTTATTTCTTTGATTCGGCTTAGTAGCCGAGACCTCAGCTGATTCATAAGCCTTTTTCAGCTCCCTTCTCATCTGGGACACATACTTCAGATAAGTCTTCTGCGGTAGATCTTCCTTGCCAGTCTCAAAACAGAGGTCGACGGGCAAACTTACTTCGCGCCCAAACCCTACCATAACTTCCCTGTCTCATTGGAACGTACCGAAGGAGAACTCCACACATAACAAACACCACCCCATCTAACACAATTGTTCTAAGGAGATGCCAATTTATATTTGTGAAATTAAAATCTCCCACCATGACAACTGTTATTTATATACCTTGCCACGATCTGTTTCCCTATCTGCTCCTCGATATCCTGTTACTACTGGGCGGCCTATAAAAAAGAAAACACCCAGTACAGTTATTGACCCCTTCCTGTCCCTAACGTCCACCCATAGAGTCTCGATAGACAATCGCTCCACCTTTTCTGCAGGCTTGATACTATCTCTGATCAACAGTGCCACGCCCCACCACTTTTGCCTCTCTCCTTGTCCTTTCTGAACCATATCAAACCCGGCACTTTCCTGTTCCCGAGCAATTCAAGTCTCTGTAATGACCACGACATCATAGCTCCAAGGTCTGATCAACTAAGATCAACTGCTTCATTCACAATACTCCTTACGTTAAAACAGACACATCTCAAACGGTCGGTCTGAGCGTGTCTCTATCACCTGCCTGTCCTCCCTCACACACTGTCTCCAAGCTTCCTCTACTTCTGAGCCAACCGCCTCTTCCCCAATTCCCACCCCCCAGCAATTCCAGTTTAAACACACCCCAGTAGCGTTAGCAAATCTCCAAAAAGGATATTGCTCCCCCTGGGATTCAAGAGCAATACATCCTTTTTGTACAGGGCACATCTGCCCCAAAAGAAGTCTTAATTATCCAGAAATCTGAATCCCTGCCCCCTGCTGCAATCCCTCAGTCACGCATTTAACCTTCACCTCATTCCATTCCTATACTAACTGTCATGTGGCGCAGGCAGTAATCACGAGATTACTACCTTTGCGGCCCTGCTTCTCAACTTCCTCCCTAATTCCCTGTACTCTGTTTTCAGGACCTCTTCCCTTTTCCTACCGGTGTCATTGGTACCAATATGTACTACGACCTCTGGCTGTTCTCCCTCCCACTGCAAGACATTGTGGACGCCATCAGAAGCATCCCGGACCCTGGCACCTGGGAGGCAAATACCATCGGAGTTTCGTTCCTGCGTTTCTTTCTTACCTTAACTAGAGAGTCCCCCAATACTACTGCCTTCCTTTTCCCTTTCCTACACTTCTGAACCACAGGAGCGGACTCGGCGCCAGAGGCACGGACACTGCTGCTTGCCCCAGGTAGACTGTTCACCACCCCCCCCCCCCACCCCACCAGTACTCAAACAGGACATTTTAGTCCCTGACTGTTCCCCTTCACTCTCGTGACTGTTACCCACTTAACTGTCTCCCGCGGCCCCGGTGTGACAAATTCCTTTCACTCCTTTAACTCCTTTCTATCACCTACTCGCTCTCCCTTACCAGTCTAAGTTTATCGAGCTGCAACCACAGTTCCCTAACGCGGTCCAATAGGAGCTACAGCTCCACACCGCATGTGCAGAGATGGCCGTCCGGGAGGCTGGGAGACTGACATGATCCCCACAATGCACAGGGAACTGGATTGATCCAGGCTGACTATACTTGGACAAGTCTACCCATATTTCCTGGTCATGCCCGTAATTCCCATTGCCAAAGGAGCTGGCCTAATTATCCCAGCACTGCTCATTACTCTAACCTGAAGCGTCTGCTCCGATGTTTAATGGGTTTGCAGGTAAGGACAAGAAGGACTCTGCCAATGTTAAGGGGACGGTAAGATGAAGTGAAGGCGGATTTTCAGGAAATAGAACCGATTGGACTGAGATCAGCATCAATGGTGGAGGAAGGAAAACCCACTCTATGAAGGAAGAGACCATCTCTGGTGTCCCGGAAAGGTAAACCGCATCCTGTGAACATATATAGCGGGGACAAAGGAACTGAGAAAAGGGAATAGTTCTTTTTTTTCAGGAGGTAATGTGGGAAGAGGTTTAGTCAAGATAACCATGCAAATCGGTAGGTTTACAAACAGGAAGTCTGATGGTGTTTTATGAACCCTGCCATATGGCACGGGCAGTGTCTTCATCGTGTCAGCTGTCACCTGAATGTACCAGGGCGGATTGTAGAGGGTTTTGCAGAGATGGCGAGTGCTGTCGGGGTCGGAGGGGTTTACAGAAATGAGGAGTGATGTAGGAGTTGGAAAGGATTTTACAGTTGGCGAGGGGCGATTGGGCACTTCTCCACCACTGTGGAAATGTACTTGTAGTACTAAAATAGCATTTTTGAATGTAACAAAATGAAACCCATATTGTATCGCAGTGTTTTTCTAATAACGTTCGTCCAACGATATGCTGAGAGAACTTGAGTACCAGACAGTAGACCGCAGTCCCTACAGTGTATTCCATCTCCCACTTTATTGCCTCTTCTCCAAACCTGTCTGAGTCCTTTTGCAGACACCAGTTTTACTCTAAGCCACCTGCCCGGCACCTACCTTCATATCAACTGCAAAGTTTGTAACCAAACCATCAATTCTCTCAACGAATCATCGAAATCTAAGATGAAAACGATCGGTCTCAATACCGACCCCAGCAGAACGCCATTAGTTACGGGCAGCAAATATAACAGCTTCACATTGTTCTCACTCTTTGCCTCCCGCTAGTAAACCAATCTTCATTCATGCCAGTAGCTTTCCTGTAATACCCTGATTGTGGTATTGTTAAGCAGCCTCATGTGCAGTATCTTGTAAAAGACCATCTGAAAATTCAAACAAACAACACCCACTGCTTCTCTTTTCTCTATCCTGCCTGTTATTTCATCAAAGCATTCCAACAGATTTGTCAGGTAAGATTTCCTCTGAGGGAAACTATGCTGACGTTGGCCTACTTTAGCATGCTCTTCCATCGGAAAATCATCGTTAATGAACTCTAAGGTCACCCCAACCACAAAGGTCAGTCGAAATGTCCTATGATTTCCTTTCTTCTGGCTCCTTCGCTTCTTAAAGAATGGAGTGATATTTGCAACCTTGTAGTTCGTCAGACCCATTCCCAATTCTAGTGATTCTTGAAAGGTCATTACACATTATTTAAGAGAAAAATGAGGGGGGACTTCTTCACTCAGAGGCGATGAGATTGTGGACTGGGCTGCCAGAGCAAGTGACCAGTTCGATTTCAACATGTAAAAGAAGTTTGGATGGGTTCATGGTGCGAGGAGTATGGGGGAATATGGTCCCAGTGGAGGTTGCTGGAACTCGGCAGATAGACGGATTGACACAGACTAGATTGGCCGAATGGCATTATTCTGTGCTGTAGTGCTCTCTGGCTATAATGTCTGCACAAACTCTTCAGCTACCTCTTTCTGAAGCTTGGGTTGTTCACTATCTGTCCGGGAGACTTATCTACCTTCAGACCTTTCAGTTTCCAAAGCACATTTTCTCCTTAGTAATAGCGTCTACAGTATACTCACTTCTGTCCCCGATGCTCTTGAAGTATTGGCATTTTTGTGGAAAAAATGGTGCAAAGACGAAGTAAGGAATGTAGAGTGGACAGCGGAGGAAGAAGTAAAAGGTGGTAGGTCATGGGTCAACATCGGGATGGAGAGGGGTCAAGTAAAATATCTCCCCAGGATATACTTTCAACAACGAAACCAGGATTCAGCACTCCATGACAGCATGTGTAAAACTAATAAGAAGTACATAGCACTAAAGTTAAATGAAAACACAATCCAGAAAAATGAAGAAATGGTCACTATAGAAGATGAAGTTCACCACGCATGTCCATCCATAGGAGACCTCCCGGGATCTGAGCAGACAGGTTCCTATTAAGGATCCGCCCTGAACACTGGGTCAAAGGGGCTCTGCTGATAACTCTGGACCACGACAGCCCTTAAATTCTACCTTTTTTCACCTGGCCATGTGGGCTTTGAACCAGCCCCTTCCCTAATTGGACTCCCGCCAATTACCTACTTATCTCCTCAATAGCACCCACCCGTTTCTGTTCTCCTTCATTACCCGGTCCACTTAAACCCTGCCTCGACTCACCCTCTCTGCCTGTTCGTCCCAGTCCTGAACTGAGTCGTTCCAGCCTGCGATAGTGACTACTGCCAACGGAAATTGTTGAATTCTGTGTTTCCGGATTCTGCCTGTTTGGAACCTGATTCTTGTCTGAAGCACCCGTAATCGTCTGCCCTTGCCGGACAGCCTTTCCCGGGTAAGACCTCCGCCTGCCATTCCGGCTTCGTGCCTGCCTCCTGGTGTTGAAAGACTGTTGCTCCTGTGGCCGCTAATAAAATCCTGGTAAAAGAACATTCATTGGTCTGTACTTGAGTCCTACCGCAACCGGCCCCGCCTGACAGAACGAACAGGACATATGGACTCAGCAGACCCCAACCAGGTACGTGAGGCCCTTTCCTGACAGGGAGTGTTATTAGGGAGACACGAAGCGCAGTTCGCCTCTGTCACCCAGTCGATGGAAGCCTTCTCCGCCTCTCTGACCAGTATGGCCTCCCAGCTACAGCAGATTCAGCTAGCGCTGAGACTTAACCCTCCTGTTTCGGCAACATCAGCCCCACAGACTCCAACCCTCCCAGCCCGAGAGCCCCGTTTAACTCCACCCGAAACTACAATGGTGAACCAGGCACCTGCAGATCCTTCCTGTCCCAATGCTCGTTGATTTTTGAGCTGCAGCCCGCTACCATTCCCACTGATCGATCCCGTATCGCCTATGTGATCACGTTGCTGTCGGGAAGAGGAAGAGAGTGGGGTACGGCCGTGTGGGACAGCAGAGCCCCTTTTGGCCACACGTTTGAAGACTTTTGTGAGGAGATGAAGAGAATCTTTGACCGCTCCCAGCAGGGGCGAGAAGCAGCGAGGGAAATGTTGCGGATTCGTCAGGGTAATCACTCTGTTTCGGACTACGCCATTGAGTTCCGCACGCTAGCCGCCACTACCCACTGGGGTTCGGAAGCCCAATCTGACGTGTTCCTCTGTGGATTGAGCGAGGAGTTTTAGGATGAGCTAGCCGCCCGTGACCTGCCTACCGTCTTCCAAGAGCTGGTCGATTTGGCCATTAAAATTGATAGCCGCATAAAATAGCGTCAGCGGGAACGTGAGATCCGGGGTTCCCGGAGAACCACCAGGGGACGTCTGATATTCTTCCAGCCCGCACTCACGTCTCCTTCTCCGAATCCTCAATCACCCCCATCCAGCCCAACGGAACCCATGCAGATTGATCGTGCCTGTCTGTCTCCTTCGGAGCGAAGGAGGAGACTCCGGACCAACTCTTGTCTGTATTGTGGTCAGGTTGATTACTATGTATCCTGTTGTCCAGTAAAGGACAAACGCTCGTTCGTAAAGAGGCGACTACGGACGAGCAAAGTTTCCTTTTCACGGTCCCTCATCACTCGGACCCTGCTACCCGCTTTTATACTGGCTGAAGGGAGGAGACATACCGTCTCAGTCTTCATCGACTCCGAGGCTGAAGGAAACTTTATCAGTTCCAATTTGGTGGCCAAACTCGGGATGCCACTCTCCCGTCTAAAGCAACCCCTGGAGGCCAGAGGCTTATCCGGGGTGAAAATGGCCTTGATTGCCCACTCTACAGCTCCGGTGAGTCTCCTCATTTCTGGTAATCACAGGGAGAGTATTATTTTTCATGTGATCGACTTCCCCACAGCTGAAGTTGTGTTCGGTCACCCATGGCTCGCTCTGCACGGTCCGCACATCGATTGGTCGAATAACAGAGTGTTGAGCTGGAGTCCCTTCTGCCTAAATAATTGTCTACGTGTTGCTCATTCTACTCCAAGTCCGGCTCCTCTGCCTACCGAAGAGTTTCCCGATCTGTCCTCCGTCCCCCCAGAATATCGGGACCTAAAGCTGGTATTCAGCCAGACTCGGGCCACCACCTTACCCCCACATCGCCCCTATGATTGTTAGGTCACCTATGGCTCGCTCTGCACGGTCCACACATCGATTGGTCGAATAACAGTGTTAAGCCGGAGTCCCTTCTGCCTAAATCATTGTCTGCGTGTTGCTCTTTCTACCCCAAGTCCGGCTCCTCTGCCTGCAGAAGAGTTTCCCGATCTGCCCTCTGTACCACCAGAGTATCGGGACCTAAAGCTGGTATTCAGCAAGACTCGGGCCACCGCCTTACCCCCGCATCGCCCCTATGATTGCTGTATTGATCTCCTTCCGGGAACCTTGCCACCTAGGGGCCGTCTGTACTCCCTGTCTCCCCCTGAAAGGGCGGCGATGGACAAGTTTATCCAGGAGTCCCTGGCTGCAGGAATTATCCGTCCCTCTTCTTCCCCAGCAGGCGCAGGATTCTTCTTTGTAGCCAAGAAGGACGGGTCCCTGCGCCCTTGCGTGGACTATAGAGGTCTCAATGAGGTCACCATTAAGAACCACTGTCCTCTTCCGCTTATGTCATCCGCATTTGAATTGCTCCATGGTGCGTCTATCTTTTCCAAGCTCGACCTCCGCAACGCTTACCATTTGGTCCGCATAAGGGAGGGGGATGAGTGGAAGACTGCGTTCAATAAGCCCTCCGGGCACTATGAATATTTGGTGATGCCTTTCGGACTCTTCAATGGTCCTGCTGTGTTCCAGTCTCTGGTGAATGACGTCCTCCGGGACATGCTGAACCAATCTGTATTCGTATACCTGGATGACATTCTGATATTTTCTAGGTCTCTCTCCGAACATATCCAGCACGTCCACCGGGTACTCCAACGACTCCTGGAGAACCAGTTATTTGTGAAGGCGGAGAAGTGTGAATTTCACCGGAGTTCAACTTCGTTCCTGGGATATGTGATCAGCGCTGGAAAGATCCAGATGGACCCTCAGAAGATCAAGGCGGTAGAGGAGTGGCCACCACCCGCCTCTCGACAGGGGGTCCAACTCTTTCTTGGGTTTGCCAACTTCTTTCGCCGATTCATTCGAAACTTCAGCATCCTGACCGCCCCGCTGACTGCCCTAACCTCCTCCAAGTCGAAGTTCGCCTGGAATCCATCGGCTGAGAAAGTATTTTCGGAACTGAAGACTCGTTTCACCAGGGCCCCTATCCTCCTTCAGACCGATCCAACCAGGCAGTTTATAGTAGAGACGGATGCCTCTGACGTAGGAGTAGGGGCTATCCTGTCACAGCGTTCAGCAGAGGACGACAAAGGACACCCGTGCGCCTTTTTCACGCACAAATGTTCGCCCGCAGAACGCAACTATGACATCGGCGATAGGGAGTTGTGGGCGGTTAAACTTGCTCTTGAGGAATGGCGGCATTGGCTTGAGGGAACGACTACCCCTTTTCTAGTCTGGACAGATCACAAGGACCTGGAATATATCTGTTCCGCCAAACGCCTCAATTCCCGCCAGGCTCGGTGGTCCCTGCTTCTTGTCCGTTTTAGGTTCATCCTGACCTACCGCCCTGGCTCTAAGGACGGCAAGCCTGACGCGCTCTCCAGGCAGTTTCCCAAAACCGACGAGGCAGCCGAGGTTACGGCCGTTCTCCCCAAGCAATGTCTGGTCGCCACAGCACAGTGGGAGATTGAATCTGTGGTCCGGTCGGCCCAACCTATTGTATGTCCCCCAGTCTGTCCGCTCCCAGGTTCTCCAGTGGGGACACACCTCAAGACTGGCATGTCACCCTGGCATCAGACGCACGACGACTTTCATCAGTCGAAGTTTTGGTGGCCATCCCTGAGAAACGATGCTGAATGCTTCGTTTCTGCCTGGCCAGCTTTTGCACAGAACAAGACCTCCAGCCAACCACCCACTGGTCTCCTGCAATCCCTACCTGACCCTAGAAGGCCTTGCTCACACATTGCACTGGACTTTGCCACCAGTCTCCCCCCGTCTGACGGTAACACCACCGTTCTTACCATAGTGGATCGTTTTTCCAAATCGGTCCACTTAGTGCCCCTTCGCAGGCTGCCCTCGGCCAAGGAGACTGCCGACCTGGTGATGCGGCATGTTTTCCGTATTCACAGTCTTCCCGTTGAAGTGGTATCTGACAGAGGTTCACAATTTACCTCCCACTTTTGGAGAGATTTTTGCAAACTACTCGGGATCAAGGTTAAGCTCTCATCTGGGTTTCATCCACAGAGTAATGGCCAGACCGAGCGGGCTAATCAGCAGATGGAGGTGATGCTCCGTTGTGTGACGTCTCGGGAGTCTTCCTCTTGGAGTCGGCAACTTCCCTGGGTCGGGTACGCCATCAATTCCTTGCCTTCTACTTCATCAGGTCTGTCACCGTTCCAGTGCTGTCTTGGCTATCAATCCCCTTATTCGCACCTCAGGAGGAGGAAGTGGGAGTTCCCTCAGCGGAAGCGTTTGTCCAGAGGTGTTCACGGACCTGGAGGCGAGCGCGAGAGGCGCTGCTTCAGTCTACGGCCAGAATGAAGCAGCAAGCGGTCAGTCACCGCATCCAGGCCCCCCGTTACCGCCAGGGTCAGAAAGTGTGGTTATCCTCGCGGGATATCCCCTTAAAGGTGGACTCCCGCAAGCTGGCGCCACGGTACATTGGACCCTTCCCCATAGGATCTACCCCCTACCCTTCGCAGGATTCGCCCTACCTTCCATGTTTCATGGATTAAGCCCTTCGTCCGCCACCCCCTCTGCTCCGCTCCTAATCCCCCTCCCCCTCCCCGTCTCATCGCTGGCTCGGAGGCCTTGAGACGCCCGTGGGGAGGGGGTTACTGTTAAGGACCCGGCCTGAACAGTGGGTCAAAGGGGCTCTGCTGTTCGCTCTGGACCACGACAGCCCTTAAATTCTACCTTCTTTCAACTGGCCATGTGGGCTTTGAACCAGCCCCTTCCCTATTTGGACTCTCGCCAATTACCTACTTATCTCCTCAATAGCACTCACCTGTTTCTGTTCTCGCCCATTACCCGGTCCATCTAAACCCTGCCTCGATTCACACTCTCTGCCTGTTCCTCCCAGTCCTGAACTGAGTCGTTCCAGCCTGCGATAGTGACTACTGCCAACAGAAATGGTTGAATTTTGTGTTTCCGGATTCTGCCTGTTTAGAACCTGATTCTTGCCTGAAGCACCCGTAATCGTCTGCCCTCGCCGGACAGCCTTTCCCGGGTAAGACCTCCGCCTGCCATTCCGGCTTCGTGCCTGCCTCCTGGTGTTGAAAAACTGTTGCCCCTGTGGCCGCTAATAAAATCCTGGTAAAAGAACATTCATTGGTCTGCACTTGGGTCCTACCGCAACCGGCCCCTCCTGACAGTCTGACATTAACCTGCTGACAAATTCTAACACACGCATATTATCCAGAACCCCGCGCGCTTATCCGAAACTTTCTTAAGTTCTTCCAATACCACATTCATAATTTCCCAATTTTCCATCTGTTCGTCCAATCCTGAGCTCACACTGACACTGCTAACCCCGTGGGTGTGGATATGGAGACTGGGTCTGTGTCTCTACTGTAGGACAGTGGGGCCGAGGTCAATGGAAATGTTAACCATCTGTGTTTCAGTGTAACCGTTGTATTGGTAATCTGTGTCTGGGTCTTGAGTTCAGTGTGGGACTGAATCTGAATTTCTCTGCTGTCTGAAACTGTGGAACTAATGAGCTGTCGGTGTCTCTGTGCTTTGCAACACACCTTGCGTGTCAGAGAGGAGCGACTGCTCTGGTGCCTCCACAGGAGGGAAAATCGGAGTTGATTGAAGTTTTTCCCTGTTGGTAGGAGAAGGAAAGTCGGTCAGTGAGGGAGAGGTATTTGCCAGACGGTTGTGTGAAGCGGCCGTTGCAGCGTGTGCCACTGTCAATCTGTCGGTCTGACCCTCTGTCTTTTTCACACAGTTATAATATAGCATATGATGCTTGTCTCTCTTTCATTCACTTTCATCCATCCTACGTCGATTCATCTCCCAATTTAGAGTCCTATGTTTAATATTTATTATTGAATATTCCCTTTGCAGATCGAATCATTTCTTCCTTTGAGTTCTGGAAGGTCTGAGATGCTCTTAAGATCCAGTTACATCAGCAGCATCTCAAAATTATTTTCCCAGCACTTTGTGAGTGTCGCCTTCCTCTGAGGATTTCCAGCATCTGCAAATTTTGTCATCTTTAGTACATCAGCATCGTGGTCATCCTAACACCGCCATTCCGAGTGTGTGTGCGCGCGTCCAGGATGATGTTGAAAATGACAAACCACAGGATGAGAAGTTTGGGTTCGGACGTGTCGTTGAACTCTGTTCACAAGTGGTTAATTAGCGGAGAGAAAAAATGAAATCTGTAAATGTGGCTGCTTCGGGTGTTTGTCAATGGAGCTCCGGCATTCTTTTCACCAGGTGAGGAAACGCAGAGGTAATGCCCAGGAATTTAGAAGCGCTTGTCTTCTGTCGGCCCAATATTTACATCAGAGACAATGAATGGTGCTGAATTACCATGATTGTTCAAGTGACTGTAGTCAGTCAGCGGCATAACCGTATCTCTGGAGACTGATCCTTTCTATAAATTAAAGGCGTTTTGAATACATTAGCTCAGAGTTTCTGATGGGGCTGTGAATTCAGGAGCAACACAATTGGCAGTTTATCACGGAAATGGGTTATCCGGTCCTTTTGCGGATAGGAGAAGTTTACTATCCTTTTATTTCAGCCTTTGGAATTCTCGGTAAGCTGCGGTATCGGCTGCCGTTGCGGGGAATGGAAGTTAATGCCAATATAGTGATTGTTTCTGTCGCTGGTTTCCGCAACCTCATGTCCAGTCCTAGTATTCGGCATTCTAGGAATGGAATCAAAGCCAGCGACTGTGGATTCTGATATCTGGATCTAAAAATAAACCGCTGTAAGAATTCAGCGAATCCGCCAACATCGGAAGACCTCAGTGGGACAGGCAGATATCTACCAGCGGTTTGTGTTCAATAACGTGAAGCGCGGGTCTCTGTGCTATTGGTCTCGAAGCAGCTACACTGCATTTGCAAATACTGTGTTTAAACTGCCGCGGAGGTTATGCTAATTGATTGTCTGCATTGGTATGTGAGCAGTTGTGTGAGGTACGTGTCATGATCAAACAATCGATTAGTGGTAACGATTCAGCAAATTTGAGGAGCTCCCTGTTGCAGCAGGAAGATTGAGGATTTTCAGTAAAAGTGAGCGGTGTGACAGAAAGTGAAGCAGTTGCTGGTCAACACAATGACGTCATTGCTGATCAATTAACAAAACCGACGTGTTGATTCATAACTACCAACACTGTGAAATGTATTATATTATCCATATAACTATAAATACTGTAAAATGTATTATAATATATCCACATCTGACACCGCTACAGACATCTGACTGTGTCACCGTGCCTGCTACTGGACGTTGAATTATTCTCCCGGCTTCCCTGTGATGGATTCAGTCGGGGGCGTCAAGTATATCTGAGAGGCTGTATCAGACTAGGCTGTGACTGCTGCCTCAGTCAAAGTTCTGCTGTAAAGTCGGCGAGGTGGCAAATGCTGGAATAGGAAACAAACACGGGAAATGCTGGAAACACAAAGCCTCAGGCAGCTTGTATAGAAAGAGTAAGAGAAAGTCGTGTCATGTGGGCTCTCTGAAAATAGTTCAGAAAATACACGTTAACTGCTCTCCCACATACTCTATTTTTGTCTGGATGAGTGGTTCCGGGAATTCCTGTTTCTGTTGTGTCCTTCGGCTGTTCTGTCGCTGACAGGGAGTCACAGGGAAGTTGATGATTGTTTAATGCAAAAATCCCGCCATCGGCGTCCGAACTGATTCATTTCATTCATATCGGACGCGAATGACGCCGATAGAAAATGTTCCAAACAGTACTGACTCTGAGGGTACCTAGTTTTATCTGTCTGCTGCTTCTTTATATTTTTGGTCATCAGAAAGGAATCAGAATTTAAATCATTTGACTTTACTTTAATGTGTAAACTCAGCCAGATTTTGACCCTCTCTTCACCCTTCTACCGCTGAATGCAACAATAAAATGGGAATATTACATGATCCACGAATTCTCAGTATTTTCTCAATTTCCTATTTCCCCTCTCTCTTCAGCGAACTTGATGGCGATTGTGATCCTGTCCCGGGATAAGTGCGGTCTCTCCAAATGTGTAACTCTCTACCTGGTGGGAATGGCTGCGGCCGATCTCCTGGTCGTTATCTCGCTACCGCTCCTGATGTGGACTGCTTGGCTTTATTTCCGCCGATCATTCCTGTTCATCACTCCTGTGTGCAGTATCGCTAGATGGCTGATTCATGCGAGCACTACTGCCTCTGTCTGGTTGACTGTCTCTTTCACCGTCGATCGATTTGTGGCTATTTGCTGTGAGAAGCTGAAAACAAAATATTGCACCGAGAGAACGGCGGCTGTGGTTATCGGGACAGTGAGTGTGCTGGCCTGTTTAGAGTGTGTTCCCTGGGGCTTTGTATACGAGCCTATGATAATAATTGATGGTATACCCTGGTATTGTGTTCTTACACCGAGCTACAGAAACTCTCCCTCATGGGTGGTATTTGAGATGTTTTACCGCATTTTTACCCCTTGTGTACCATTCTTTCTGATTTTGTTTTTCAATATTCTGACAGCCAGGCGGATTCTGGTGGTCAGTCGAGCCCGCAGGGGGCTCCGGGGACAAAAGAGTAGAGAGAATGATAAGGACCGGGAGATGGAGAACAGACGTAAATCCATCGTTTTGCTCTTCAGCATAACCGGCAGTTTCATATTGTTGTGGGGAACACGTTTGGTATTTCTCATCTATCAACGGATTTCAAAGAGTTTTGTTTATTATTCTGTCATGAATCCCGTTTACATTATAGATGAGACAGCGGGAATGCTGCAGATCCTCAGTTCCTGCACCAACACGTGTATTTACGCCCTGACTCAGAGCAAATTCCGAGAGGATCTCAAGAATGTGCTGAAATACCCACTGAATCGGATTTTGAAACTCATTAAAATATAGAAATTAATGCTATGCTGTAGTACAATTCAGCTGTCTTCACGCTCCTATTCTGTACTCCCACTTGTAATAAACGGAAACAATATGATGAACAGAGTTTCAAACAAAGCAGGAGAAAATCTGTCGATGCTGGAAATACAAAACAAAACACACTAAATCATGAAGGTTGTCGGCCCGAATAGTTGAATGTTTACTCTTTTCCAAAGTTGCCATCCAGCTGCTGAATTGCACCAGCATTTTGTGTGTGTTGCCTTACAGTTATACAACAAATATGTACAGTCGATCGCAACGGCACCACTAGACTCAGCATCCCAGAAAAATCCCCTTTGCATCTTACCCTCGTCCCGTTTCAGTTGTGCCTTGATACGAACCTGCCAACCCTTCTTCCCGATTCTGACAAAACAGCTTGATATGGAGTATACTTTCGTCGATATTAACCACTCCTGCTCCCATCATTACCCTTCCTTTACTTCACGCTGATTTTCTCCTCTGTCCCTACCTGTATTTTATCCTCCTGTTTTCCGATTTGAACTAATTTCCAGTAACAGAATGTTAGCTTTCAAAGGGAAGGTGGAGGAGTGGTGTTGGGTGGACGAGGCGATGCTGTGAACCCAGGAACAAAAGACACAGCGAAGCGAAATGGGAACTGATATGATCTAATCCGACACAAAGTGCTGGCGAAAGTCTTCAGCTCAGACAGCAGATTTGGAGAGAAAGGAAAATAAATCCAATTCTGCTGAAAGCTCTCTGAGCAAAACGTCCACAGTTTACACTTGTCCACAGATGCTGCCTGGCCTGCAGAGCTCCTCCAGCATTTTGGAATTCTAGAGTCTGCAGATTGTCTCTTACTTGTGATTGGTCTAATCCTAGTCACTGTCAATGAGATATTCGGCTGTGCCAACACAGAACTGACCCTGGACAAAAAAAAACAAAACGAAATATGGTTGAAAAGGACAGTGTTATAGAAACAGAAACTTGATAATTAATAGTACAAAGGTTCAGTTAATTTTGAATTGACGCAACTGGGAAATTGAAGGATCTCTCGAAACAAACACGATCAGGGATAAATTATTTATACAATTAGACAGATGTTGGGAGTAGCGGCAGTTTGTATTCAGATATTACATTCACCAGAGAAAGCTGAATTGAGGTATCAATCTGAGTCCTTCAGAGGCTGGTCCATGATGTTTATTAATTTTAATCGTGAGCGGGTAATATCGAAGTATAAACTCTAAATATAATCTTGGTTAAGACGGGTAATAAGTAGTAAGGATAATCCTGGGAATTGTAAAACAGTGACTTCTGCCATTTATGGAGGTTAACAGTTTGAAGGGGATTCTTCACGTTAGGTTTGGCAAATAATTAGAGAAGCAGAATCACAGGCAATCAACTGGCTTTGTGAGGAGAAGGTCATACCTTACGCACCTGTATGACTTTCTGAGAGAGTGACAAAACAAATTAATGAGATGGATGATCTGTGTATGGAATTGAGTGAGGCGTTTGACAAGTGCCCCCACAATAGCTCGATCCAGAACGTCGGGAGTCATGGTGAGTATCGGGCTGGCAGTAGATGGGGCGTTTCCAAAAGATGTGTTCTGTAACCCTGCTTTCAGATTCAGATTCAGTTTATTGTAATTTAGAAACCACAAATGCAATGCAGTTAAAAAATGAGACAATGTTCCTCCAGAATGATATCACAAAAGCATATGACAAAACAGATTACACCAGAAAATCCACGTAACGTTTGGCAATCCCCAATCCAGTGTCTGGAGAGGCTGCTGCGTATTAATATCGCGCTACCGTTTAGCGCGTTCCCCGGAAAGGAGCTCCAAATCCACTAGACAAAAACAAGACCAAAAAATAAAGTTACAAGACCTGCACAAAACCACATAGTTGCAACATATAGTTACAACAGTGCAAACAATAGCATAGTTGATAAAAATACAGACTATGGGCACAGTAAAAAATAGACCAAGATGTTAAAGGACTGTATGTTCAAAATAAATCACCAGAGTTTCCACAAGTCCCCAGGGTCCCGACAGACTCGCCATCCCACGCCGCCGGCAGAAGGAAATACCCCCGCTATGGACTTCCAAGGCGCCGCCCGACTCAGCTTCGCAGACGCAGCACACAATGGAAGCTCCATCGAAACCAGCAGCACAAACCGAAAGCGACCTGAGTCCGTCGAACCTCCGAGCCGACGACGATCCCCACCGGCACAGCTTCTCCGAGCACCATCCTCTGCCGAGCGTATTAAGACGGCCCCGCGAACAGCCATCGGCAACGCGACCCCGATGACTGGGGGCCTGTTCTTCCCAGCAGAGTCCCGGACCTCAAAGCAGCAGCAGCAACGAAGAAGGTCTTCCTGGAATTTCCCGATGTTTCTCCGTGCTTCCACGTCCGTTATCAATCGATTATGATTGCGCACGGCACCCCACTTCACAAATAACAGATATTTCTCTGATATTTGTAAATGACTTGAGAGAAGAACTGGATATGTGGGTTGGTAACTTGCAGTTTGGGGCTCCACGTAGCAAGCGGTTAGAGCCAGACGATTCCAGGTCGGGGCAATGGAAATCGAAGTTCAATCCGATGTTCTTCTGGAATTAATTTGTACGTCCTCTCTGTGATATTTATGGGTCTTCTCACAAGGTAAACAAAAAAAAAAGAAGAACACAACTTAGCGATTATGCTGGAGTATAATTGAGTTTACTGGGCGCCGTGGCTCATTATTCTTCGCTTCATCTCTAAATGAATCAATGTGGATAGCGTAGAATTTCATCGCAATAAAAATGTCATACACAATAAAATTTTAAACTGAATTACAGAGTATATATTGTAGATTTGATCGCAGGAACAGGAGAGTCGTACTATGCAAGCCTATAGATCCCCCAAAATTTCCACATAAGTTAATTTAGTGGTTCCGAAGGCTCATGGCTTAAAAACTAGCAACTCCGGATTAGTGATCTGACGAGGGAACAGATGCTAAGGAAGTCCAGGTAAATGAGTGGCTGACGATTTTTGCAGGAGGTCATCGTATACACACGTTATTGGACTCTCTTCCAGCATTTGGTGCGACTGGTGTAAGGAGCACGGGTTTTACAACTGGACTGAAAGAGATTTAATATTCTAACCGGGGAGTTTGATGCAGCTGCCCGGGCATTAACATATTGAATGCGCAAGCCTGCTATTGGGGGTTGGGGGATGGAGTAGGAACTAAAACTTTAGGTGAGCAAGTAGCATTGAATAAAAGGCAGAGAGGACGTCAATGAACGCCAAAATGAAGGCCAGACTGGACCCAGTTAATGATCCCGGTGGCTCCGAAGCCGACGTCAGTTTATGTCAGAAAAGGTGTGCAACACTTAAGACAGACGTACTTCGAACCTGGATTAATACGTAACGTAGTGAGCCAACTATTACAGAGATCTGGTTCAGAGCAGAAAATGGCTGTCCCGACAATAAAAGCTCTCACGCCCCCTAAAATCCGTTTGCAGATCGGCCTACATACCCAGATCTGGTTGTCACCCAAATTCGTGTGCACACTCATATTTAAAATGACCCCTTAGAAATGCGCACATCACTAAAATCCACGTGCACCCCCCAAATCTGCGCATATTGCCATATGCACATTAAATTATCCAGACGAAGATTCACTCCAAACACAAAATGGCGACCTGAACATTAAATTATCCGCACGCATCCGAAGGTCCGACGCAGCCAGATCCGTCTGAACCATCATATACACCCACAAAAACTTTGCTACTCCCATATTCGTCGACACGCCCCAAATAGATCCGCAGCCCCATATTGGAACACACACCCCTAAATCAGCGCACGTGTGCAAATGCGTGTGCAAACCCATTTTTGAGAACTCACCTAAATCCGTGCGCATCCCCGGGTTCATGCCCTCCCCAAGACCGTGTGTACTCCCGTTTTCGCCGACATAAACTAAATATGCGCAATCCGTATTCAGTGCGCACCCCAAAGCTGCTGAAACTCCCACATACACATCAGACTTTCCCAGAGCAAGAATCACTTCAGACAGATGTGAAAATGGCATACTCGTCATTAATAATCTGCACGCAGGCAAATATTCGTGCGCAAACCTTGATCCGCCAAACACAGCCAAATCGATATGTATTCCAAATGTGCACGCCCATCTTTGAAAACACATCCCAAAATCTGCGCATATCAGCAAATCAGTGAGATCTCCAAACACGCTGACACATCACATATATTACATTTTTCCAGAGCAAGAATCATTTCAAACCATTCAGCAAATGGCTTTTTTGACATTAAAATTCCCACGCACACCAAAATGCGATTTCAACTGCAGATAGGGCGACAGACACAAATCTGTGTGCACCCTTCTAAACATACTTCTAAATCTGCGCACATCACCAAATCCGTGCCCAACACTTCGGTAAATACTCAGGTAATCACTTTTAAATCTGCGCGACTCGCCAAATCCACGTACACTCCATAATACTGTTTGCAGACCCGTATTTGCCTGCACACCCCTGAATCTGCGCATTTTCCAAATAAGTGCGCACCCCCATATTTGATAAAACACCCCCATATCCGTGCGCATCTCCAAATTCTGCAAGGCCAAACAGATATTTCACTGCTGCTCGGCGATAAAACATAAAAAATCGCGTGTATAATTAAGAATCATTAAAAATAGTAGAAATACTGGAGTCATGATGATCCTGATGAAGTCTGCTGGAGAGAGACATTTGTACACCTGCTGTCCTCCATAATTCAAGGAGATTGAAGGATAAGTTTGCAGGGTGACAGAACGTGACAGGAGCACTTGGCCCTAAAAACTAATGCCTACCGGGAGAAAACAGCTTCTGTCCTTTCCGCACTTTCTCCAGCAGTTTTAGGACTAGGTCGAGCCGGAACACAAGTGGGTAAGGATATGGGCCTCAACATTAAAAATCGGCACGCGGCCCAGAATGCGTGTGCATCTCCAAATCCAGGCGTACCATATCTGGAGCAAAAGTTATTTCAAACGGTTCACAAAATAGCAGGTTGCAGCACAGAATAACAAGATTACTGTTGAAAGTTCAAAGTGCATTTATTTTTAAAGTATCTATAAATGAAACAACCTTGAGATGCGTCGCAACTCCAAATCGACAAAAATTACAAATCTGTGAGAAGCCCCTGACCGGTAAACATCCCGGTATTGGCTTATACACCCGTAAATATATGCACATCCCCAAATAAGTGTGCACCCCTGTATTCGACAACACACCGCTGAATCTGTACACATTGTCAAATCAGTGTACATCTCTGTATTAGACGATGCACCGCTGAATCCAGACACATCACCAAATCCGTGTGCGTCTCCAAATCTGTTCACGTCACTAAATAAGAGCGCAATTTCAATGATATTTTTGTTGCTTTATCGATAAATTGAACAACTTTCAGATTCGCCACACATCAAATCCGCCGACACACCAAATCTGTAAGAACACTGAGATCCGTGCGCACTTCCAAATCCGTGTGTGCCCTCATGTCTATATACAACTTGAAACCTGTGTACACACTGACTAGAAAAATAGATAATTCCAAAACCTTTTCAAGAAATGACAAAATATGTGTACACCCCCAAATCTGCAAACTGCCCGCAAATCAAATTAGTGTGCACTTGAAATCCGGAGACACTCCCAAATCTGTGTGCGCCCCAAACTTATTGAGAAACAGTCTGAGGAATAGGATATGCAAGTCAATTGTAATATGAGAAACCTGATTTGCAGATGGCACCTGGGTTTCATAGCGTGAGTGGACAGCGAAGTAGTTTATGAAAACTTTCAGCGTCAGTGCAGCAGCTGGAAAAACGGACCGAACATTTTGCAGTTGGAATCTAATGTGACATTCCATCCAGATGGGATCAAGAGCCGCTGCACTTACCCGGACCTACCTGGGTAGATATATACAGTAATTGTTAGGGAATTGAGGAATGAGGGAGAGCAGAGGGATCTGTGAATACAGTTCCATAATTCCTATGTAAGCTGTTCGCATCGCAAATCAGTTGCCACCCATATATGCCGAAGCAGCCCTAAATCTGCGCAAACCCTTTAAACATTAGAGAACGGCCTCTGTGGAGACTTAATACCCGTTTGCTTTCCAGTGAGAAATGTTGTAGTTATATATCAGCTAACGACGCATTCTTCGAGGCTAACAAAACTATATATATATATAGACGGTACAAGAGCCTCAGGACTCGCACGGCCACGTTCAAGAACAGTTACTACCCATCAACAATCAGACTATTGATTAAAAGGGCATAATGTACGCTCACGTGCCCATTCATTGAATATTCCGACAACCAATCATTTCACTTCAAAATCTATTCTATATTGAATAGCTGAGCATGCCAGGAGAAGCGCAGCAGACAGGCAGCATCGGTGGAAAAGGGAAAGTGTCATTTCCCCCTCACCTCCGATGCTCCAGAGAAAAAGAGCAAGGTTGTCCAAATGTTGGTTAGTGCACAAACCTTCTAATTCAGGTAGCATCTTGGTGATGCTCTTCTGCACACTCTCCGAATCTGCGTCATCCTTTCTCTGGAGGATGGCCTGAACGGAGTGCAGCACAATTCCAGTGCTGTGATGCTGTACGCTCTGATTCCGCACATGCTCAGCAACCTGAGAAAATGCATCCCGTCCATATTCATTTAAAATCCTAGGATATAGAGTGTGTTTATATGTATACCCGCTCAACAAAACAGTCAGTCAGACTATTCCGAAATACAGCTGTTTATCTGGCATGTGGAGAGAGTACTGCAGGGGCTGTCAGGGTGGCCGAGTGGTCTACGGCGCCAGACTTAAGGCGAGAAAGCCGCTTCCTAGTAATCGCGAGTGTTCTGGTCTCCACCTGGAGGCGTGGGTTCGAACCCCACTCCTGACAAATACTCTGTATTACGTGTGCTGTTTTTATAATGCAATCACTGTAATTTTACTGAGCGACCAAAGCGTGAACTGTTTGGGAGTACGAGAAAGAAGCAATTAAGATAAAGATTTTGATTTAGTCACAACAGAGAACTGAACAACAGTTCACATGACATGAGATTCGGTCTGTGGAGCTTGATGAGAACGAGGCCTCGGTGAGGAGCGTCTGTGTCACCTTCTCAGCCGCGGCTGTTGTTTGGACAGAATGACATCGGGGCCATTCAGACACGTTGTCGGTCTCTATATTGAAACGGCATTTTACATCGTCGTTCTTAAGCGTACATCTGCCGTTGAGCTCAGTAACGTGCATTTAGCACCTTTCTGGATTTGGGAATACCGGATTAATCATTCCGCACCGGATTATATTCTCTTTCTGTTGTTTAACAGGCCACTCTTCCTTGTTTTGCAATGCAGGTATTTTAAATCGCACAGCACGGAAAATAGCCTTCGGCCCAATTGGTTCAAAGTTCAAAGCGAATAAATTTTGCATCAGAGCCTTTCTATATACATGTATCACCATGTACAATCAGATTCACTTTCTCGCGGGCATCACAATAAACACAATAAAATCCATGGAGGACCGCACTAACAGGACGGCCAAAACACTCAATATGTATAACATAACACACTGTGCAAAGTCAAGCAAAAGAATAATGATAATAGCAATATTAATTGTTATTTTACGTAATAATCCAGGGCGACTACGAAGCCCACTGGAGTTTGTTTAGGTGTTACCGCTCACAGAGACAACCAGATAGAACTATAAAACAATAGATATTACAGCACGGAAAGTGCCCTTTTGGCACTTCTTGGCTGTGCCGAACCATTTTTCTGCCTAGTCTCACTGACCTGAAACTGGGCCATGTCCCTTCAAACCTCTCTCATCCATAGACCTGCCCAAGTTTTGCTTAAATGTCAAAAGTGAGCCCGCATTCACCAATTCATCTGGCAGCTCATCCCACACTCCCACCACTCTCTGCGTGAAAAAGCCCCCCCCCCCATGTTCCTTTTAAGCCTTTCCCCTTCGCCTTTAACCAATGACCTGTGTTTTTTTTCTCTCCTGGCCTCAGTGGAAAAAAACCTGCTTGCATTCATTCTATCTATACCCATCATAATTTTATACACCTCTATCAAATCATCCCTCATTCTCCTACACTCCAGGGAATAAAGTCCTAACCTGTTCAACCTTCCTCTGTAACTCAGTTTCGCAAGTCCTGGCAACATCCTCGTAAACCTTCTCTGCGCTCTTTCAAACTTATTAATATCCTTCCTGTAATTTGATGACCAAAACTGCACACAATGCTCAATATTCGGTCTCACCAATGTTGTATACAACCTCACCATTACATTCCAAATCTTGTACTCAATACTTTGATTTATAAAAGCCAATGTACCAATAGCTTTCTTTACAATCATATCTACTTGTGAAGCCACTTTTTGGGAATTATGTAGCTTTACTCCCAGATCCCTTTGTTCTAATGCACTCCTCAGTGTCCTACCATTTACCTTCTATGTTTTACCTTGGTTTGACCCTCAGAAGTGCAATTCCTCACACTTGTCCGCATTAATCTCCATCTGTCATTTTTCAGCCTATTCCTCCAACTGGTTCAGATCCCTGTGCAAGCTTTGAAAGCCTCCAATATTTATATCATCAGCAAATTTGCTTATCCAATTTGCCACATTATCATCCAGATCGTTGATATAGATGACAAATAACAAGGGACTCGACACTAATCCCTATGGCACACCACTTGTCACAAGATTCCACTCAGAGTAGCAATCCTCCACTACCACTCTCTGGCGTCTTCCAATGAACCAATGTCTAATCCAATTTACTAGCTGTCCATGTATACCTAGCAAATGAATCTTCCTAACTAACCTCCCATGCGGGACCTAGTCAAAGGCCTTACTGAAGTCCATGTATACAACATCCACTGCCTTCTCTTCATCTGCTTTCTTGGTACCTTCCTCGAAAATCTCTAATAGATTGGTTATACATGACCTACCACTCAGAAAGCCATGCTGACTTTTTCTAATAAGTCCCTGTCTACCCAAAAAATTGTAGATCCTATCTCTTAGTATTCCTTCTAATAATTTACCTACTACGGATGTCAAACTTACCGGCCTATAATTTCCCGGCTTAGTTTCAGAGCTTTTTTTTAAACAACGGAACTACATGAGCTATCCTCGAATCCTCCAGCACCTGACCCGTGGATATCGACATTTTAAATATTTCTGCCAGGGACCCTACAAATTCAACACTAGTCTCCGTCAAGGTCAGAGGGAATACCCTCAGGTCCTGGGGATTCATCTGCTCTGATTTGCCTCAAGACAGCAAGCACCTCCTCCACTTTCATCTTTATAGGTTCCATGACCTCCCTGCTTGTTTGCCTTGTTTCCATAGACTCCATCCTAGTTTCCTTAGTAAATACAGATGCAAAAAAAAAACATTTAATATCTCTCCCATTTCTTTTGGTTTCATACATAGCCGACCACGCTGATCTTCAAGAGGATCAATTTTATCCCTTACTATCCTTTTGTTCTTAACATACTTGCGGAAACTCTTAAGATTATCCTTCAATCTAAATGCCTAAGCAACCTCATGTCTTCTTTTAGCCCTCCTGATTTCTTTCATAAGTATTTTCTAAGATGAATTACACATTGACAGAGGATCGAATATGCACGATTTAAAATTATTCACTTAAAGCTCAAACATTTAATGCAGATAGTAAATATGATTTCGAAAGTTATAAGAATAAAATTTGTACAATAGAAGCGTACTAGATTAAATGTAAAAAAAGGTTGCAATTCAGGTAGCACAATATCAAATAGAAATGCAGGATACAGTAGACCTGATGGATGGATGAATATTTTTATTTCGTATGTTAATGACTTGGATGTTGGAATGGATGATCTTACGGACGGGTTTGCGGACAGGATGAACATAGATGGAGGTGCAGGTCATCTGGAGGAAGCAGAAAGGCTACAAAAGGACGGAGACGGATTAAGAAAATGGGCAAAGAAGGGGCAGATAGTACATACTGTCAGGAAATATATGGTCCTGCACTTGAGCAGAAGAAATAAAATGGAAGGCTATTTTTTCAACGCAGAGGAAATTGGAAATTCGGAGGTGCAAAGGGACTCTAGGTTCCTCGTCCAGCATTCTCTGAGGGTTGATATGCAGGTTCCGAAAGTGGTGAGGAAGGCCAATGCGATGTTCGCAATCATTTCCAGGGGAATGGGGTATGGATGCAGCAATGGGATTTTCAAGTTTTTAAATGCACTGACGTGGCCTTACCTTGAGTACTATGAGCAGTTTGGAGCCCCTTGTCTGAGATAGGGTATGTTGTCACTGAAGACGGTTCAAAGGTGGTTTACAAAATTATTCCCGGGTTGAAAGCTTTGTCATGCGAGAAGCATGTGACGGTTCTGGGTCTCTACTCACGGGAATTCTGGAGTGTCAGTGGTTCCTCGTTCAACCACCCCTTGATCTCTTTCAGTGTCTATCACTCGTGTCACCCAGCTGACTAATGGACCTTGTCTCCCGTGTCCATCACTCATGTCTCCCGGCTGGCTACTGGACGGTGTCTCCCCGTTCTATCACTCGAGTCACCTGGCGGTTTAGGCGCTCCTGTTCCATGACTAAACTTAGCTTCATTCAGTTTCAGCAGCAGCTGATAAATATATTGATCCCCTGCTGGAACTAGTCGGCGAGACCTCTCTCGGAAAGAGGTGCCCTGTGTTGCTCTAATAGAGCGGCAAGTACTTAAGAAAAAAAAACAAATTCAGACCAGCCAGTGGAAAAGGCGTCTTCGCGTTCTAACATTTTATCAGTTAATCCCTGTTTCCATTCCTCGAACATTTCAGCAAATGTGGAGTTTCCTGTCGCTCTAGCTGCTCCCAGAACGTAACATGACAGGTTTAGACGGGATGCACCTCACAGTTCCTCCTTTCCGCTCATCATCCTACTTAGCAGGAACTTGCACCGTCTTAAAAACAGCTCTGAACACATGGTGAATGGACACGGTGTTCAAAAAGTGTCATGGGGAGACGTGGGGAGTGGACCCAAAAGCACGACACAGACACTGAACAACCAAGAACAGGACTAGTCGAGAGAAGGAAGCAAGGGAAGAGAGGAAGAAAAGACGCTGGACATGACACAGGCCCCGGACGAGACAAGGATTCCGGCTCTGGACTAGGACTTGACAAGGAGAGCGGAACCAGGACATGGAACTGGGTACAAGGAGCCTGGGCTCAGACTCCCAGTCAGAGACTAGACAAGGACCCAGACCCTGGGTCTTCACTCGGGCTCAGACTCCAGAACCCGGCGAGGACAAGACAGGGCTACAGGACGCGGTGTTGGCACAGGACTAGACGTGAGACTATTGGACAGGACAAGGGGTCCCCAGCACAGGACGAGGGAATCCCAGCACCGGGCTGGGCGAGGCACATCGTCAAGACGAGCAGGCAGAGCAGAGGAATTGGACAGGACAAGGACCTAGGACGTGACTGGGACTGGACGAGACCCCGAAGCCTTGACTTGGTCGAGGAAGGGACAGGAACGCAGAACACAGACCCTAGTAAGAGACAGGAACATGCAAAACCGAGCCGGGACCCCTCCTTGGATACAGGACGGAGGGCTGGGACTCATTAAGCATAACACAGAGCCGGGGCTCCTCCTTGGATACAGGACGTAGGGCCGGGACTCATTACACAGAACGCTGAACACGACGAGACAGTTCCCAACGTTAGGAAGCGGCAAAACGGCCGGACCTACCTAGCGAAGGCATGGACACGGATAGGCAGTTCCCAACGCTAGGTAGCCGCAAAATGACTGGACCTACCCAGCGAAGGCGTGGACAGGAACAGCCAGTTCCAAACAGGGCGAGGCTCCAGACACAGGAAAAGCGAGGCAAGGCTCCAGACAGAGGCAAGGCGAGTCAACACCCCAGAGGAGGCAAGGCTCCAGGCAGAGACGAGGCGAGGCAAGGCTCACGGCAGGAAGTTTAGGGGGAGGGATACAGACGGGGGCTTTGGACAGGAACGATCCAGCAGACAGAGGCTGAATCCTGAAGCTATTTATGATGCCAGCCCAAACCAGAATAAGCTGCCTCAACAGAAACTGGGGAAACCCGGAAAACCTGGAATAAGGAACTAGACTGGACCGTGAACCGGAATGAGGATTTCACGGACCGGACCATGACAAAAAGTTCTCTCTGTTTCTCTCTTCGCATGCTCCTTGGTGTCTTCTCATAAGAATAAAAGTTCCATCTATTTCAATCTAATCTGGGCAGACCAACGATGTTGTGTCAATAGTCTCAGTTACTCCAACATCTGCTTCCGTAAGTACCAGCTTCAAGGAAAAGTATCCATCGTAGGGGTACTCGTCAGTACTCACCCCGGAATATCAAGGGCACTCACTGGCGCCAAAGGTAAATGCGTCGGACACCGGTTGTAAGTGGATCTGTAAAGCACATTATCGTCAGAACCTGTGTCAATTATGTCTCCAGCATAAACACCATCAATCTGTTGAGATACATCAGAGCTTGGCCGCAGTATCCCTTCAGGAATTGCATTTTTCGCACTCCCGCTTAAAATGTCTATCTTCCCGTCAGTTGCAACAGAAAACGCTGTTCACGGCACTGTTCTAAGGACCCTGCTCAGTAGCAGCCGTCGCCTTGGTACATCACTGCGTCATATATCGAAATACGCAGCAACGTGGAATCACCAGAGAAGTCAACCACCGACTGCCCTGCGTCACAGGGAGGGGATCTCCTTTTATAACCTGTTGAACAAAACTATCACATGACCTCTCACTGGCGGGGGAAATGACGTCACTCCACAATCACAAGACCATTACCTCATCTCCAGTATAGCCTCAATCACGTAATGGTCACGTGACAAGTACCTGATACCCACGGGTACGTAACAATCGGCATTTGGTTCTTGGTGGCAGCTCCAACCGAAATCATCCCAATGACGTCGGTCGTCAGATGTTTCTCGACGACCTGCAAAACCCACACTTGTGTGACGTTAAGGGCGCTTCAGTAACAGAGGTTTCTACGGAGAACTTTGCTCTCATGATGGAGGCCTCCCACTTCTCCATCTTGTTTTCTTGCTCTATAACATCTCTGAGTAAAGACGGAAGAGGCCGCATCTTTCGGGTCATTCGAATATGTAGAACAATCACGTCATGTGACAACCCGCTCTTCACAATTTGCTTTCCCTCAGTTTCTCATAGACAGTTGAGTGTACCCTTTGTAGTTCAAACAGAGCAGCCGCTTCGCCAATCTGAAAATGTAGGCAAGCAATTTAGCTCCTTCGTACTAAAATGTGTGCCTAAACTTCAACCTCAGATCGGCAGCGCTTTCAGCAGTGGCAATAGCATCTTCCAGAGTTTGCAGGTAATTCGCTGATGTGGCAACAGATTTTCCGCCTTTTGGAAACACCCTATATCAGCAGACGGACCGTTTACGCTCTCTGCCAGTCTCAGTTATCTCATATTATTCATCCAGTAACTGAGATGTCTGCTCAGCTCACGCCTCATATTCTTCATCCCCATCGGATATGGGCTTGATGCCACCGAACTTTCCAAGCCTATAGTAACTTTGGCTCTCCGAAGAAATACCTCTGCATTTATCAGCCGGAGATGTAATAGCCAAACCGAGTTCAGAATTTAAATCAACTTCTGAATGAATCATTAGACCGTTCACATCGAACGGCCACTTCGCCTCACTCCACAGAAACGAGAACAACTTGTCTTTAAAGTCTTTGGCGTCAGTTACGGAATACTCGACTTCCAATTCAGCACTCTCTCCTTTTCTCCACTCTTCTCGCAAAGTACGGACGGCCCATGGCCCCGCCTCTCCAGATGCTCCAATGGGAACAGGCAGAAACACTCCCCTCAGGTCATCGCCTGTTTGGATAAAAACATATTTACCCGCCATTTAGTCAAAGTACCGTCCCATGATCGTAACGTTCACTAATATTTACGATAATTGAAACCCTTAAGCAATTAATTAATCTGGACTTTCCCTCACTGAATCCTTCGTCCTCGCTCGCCCAGTTGTGGCTTGTCCTGTTTACCCAGAATGTGAATTTCATGCTCAGTTTCCTGTCGGGCAAGATGCTTGTGCTTGAGGGAGGAAATGTTGTGGCCATTCACTTCGGCTGATCACTTTATCCACCTGTCGTGGTGGAGAACAAACATCCTCCATCACTTCCCCACCTACTGCTTCTCGGGTCGTGGCTGAATCAGCCCGCTTCCGTCGCTTCGGTCTTGTCCAGAGAACCCTGGTTTTCTATAGAACTCTGGTCAGGTTGCACAAACTTAAACAGTTCTTTCCGGATGGCAGAAGCCAAGGCAATGACTGGGAGGATCAGTCTTGTCATAAAGGGAAGTGATGTTGCCGCTTTATCAGTCTCTGGTTAGATTCCATCTGGAGTTTAACATTGGTTTCGGTCGCCCCGTTATAAGAAAGAAGCCGAGGCTTTGGAAAGCTTTCAGCAAAGTTTCATAGGGAGGAGATCTAAAAGGAGGATTTGCACGAACTTGAGTTATTCTTTCCAGAATGGCAGCCAGCAAGGGGAGATGGAGAGGCATAAATACAGTAGGCAACTGTAACCTATTACAAAGAATTTAAGTATCGGATAACAGAGGACATGTAGTTGAGGTGAGAGAGGAAAATGTTCAAAGGAGCTGTGTCCGGAAATGATTAAAACAAACCAACGCAGAGAGTTGCTGGTGTCCAGAATGCAGTTCTAGCGTTGTGGTGAAGGCAGTGGTAATTATAAGATTCTGAGACAGGCTATCAAATGCACAGAGAAGGGTCGGATATGGAAAACATGCAGGTAGGGTGATTAGTTTAATTAGGCATCACCGGCTTAACCATATCGGCCCAACATCACAGACTAAATTGTCTCTTCCTGTTACCGAATTGTCTAACTGAAGAAATAATCCCTGATGAGGGAAATTTATTTTCCACCCCATCGTGAATATCATTTCCTTCATTCTGAGTCTATGACCCATGGTAAAAGAATTGTCATTCAAGGGAAACATCCTTCCAGCAGTCGGTCGAATTACCTGACAGAATCCATCAATTCTCCTCACAATTCCAGAGAATGCAAGCCCAACTCAGGCACTCTCCCGTCACAAAGACAGCCTGCCGTCGCTTGTAGCCGTCGGGTCAGTGTGAGGAATAGTCCCTTCACTCTCTCTGTTGCAGGGATAACTTCCTTGAGGAACTGTGCCCAGACCTGGAAATAATATTTAACGTGCATTCAGGCAGGGGGATTAGTTTAATGAGGCATCCCTGGCTTACTTACGTCAGCCCAACATCACAGACAAAATGTCCTCCTCCTGTCCTGCACGTTTGTATGATTTAACAGAAGAGGGAATCATACTTGCTAAATATCCCCTCCTTCATTCTGGGACTGTGACACATGGTAATATAATGATCATTCACGGTAAACATCCTCCTTGCAATTGGTCTGAATGATCTGAAATTAATCCAGCAATTCTGCTCACAATTCCAGCGAATACAGACTCGCTCTCCCCTCACACGGCAAGTATGCCATCTACGGAACTATACTGTCAGTGTGAGGAATAGTTTCGGCACCCTCTCTTTACTAGTGACAACTTTCATAAGGAAGTGTGACAAGACCTGGATCTAACATTCAGGGTGCATTCCCACCACACCTGCAGGACACCTCCTAGTAATACATCTCTATAACTCTTATCAATCCTCCTGTATCACAACACAAAAATGTTTGACTCCATAATTATTTGCGGTACCTGAATGTTAACTCTTAGTGATTTGTTGACAAGGAACGTCAGGTCCCTTCGAACCGTTCAATCTGGCCCCATGTAAATATTGATGTTCTCATTTTTCCCCCCGGGAATGAATGGCCTCACATAACCCTATATACTATCCGTTTGCCACAACTTCGTTCCTTCACTTCTGTCTGAATCCCGAAACCCTCACTGTGCCCTTCTCACTACTAACCCTGCCATTCAGCTCTGTACAACAGCCGACATGGATATAATATAATATAGTTCGTCCTCACATCCAGATCTCCACTGTAGACTGTGAACAGCTGCGGTTTCAGCCACAAACCCTGAGTTACCTAAATGTTTGAACGTGGTCCATTTATTTCATCTGTCTTACATTAACCTGCTGACTAATTCTGACACACGCATATTATCCAGAAACCCACGAGCTTGTCCGAAACTTTCTTAAGTTCTTCCAATACCACATTCATAATTTCCCAATTTTCCAGCTGTTCGTCCAATCCTGAGCTCACACTGACACTGCTAACCCCGTGGGTGTGGAAATGGAGACTGGATCTGTGTCTCTACTGTAGAACAGTGGTGCCGAGGTCAATGGAAATGTTAACCATCAGTGTAGGCGTTGTATTGGTAATCTGTGTCTGAGTCTTGAGTTCAGTGTGGGACTGAATCTGAATTTCTCTGCAATCTGAGACTGTGGAACTAATGAGTTGTCGGTGTGTCTGTGCTTTGTAACACACCTTGCGTGTCAGAGAGGAGCGACTGCTCTGGTGCCTCCACAGGAGGGAAAATCGGAGTTGATTGAAGTTTTTCTCTGTTGGTAGGAGAAGGAAAGTCGGTCAGTGAGGGAGGGGTTTATGCCAGACGGTTGTGTGAAGCGGCCGTTGCAGCGTGTGCCACTCTCAATCTGTCGGTCTGACCCTCTGTCTTTTTCACACAGTTATAATATAGCATATGATGCTTGTCTCTCTTTCATTCACTTTCATCCATCCTACGTCGATTCATCTCGCAATATAGAGTCCTATGTTTAATATTTATTATTGAATATTCCCTTTGCAGATCGAAGCATTTCTTTCTTTGAGTTCTGGCAGGTCTCAGATGCTCTTAAGATCCAATTACATCAGCAACATCTCAAAATTAATTTCCCAGCACTTTGTGTGTGTCGCCTTCCCCTGAGGATTTCCAGCATCTGCAAATTTTGTCATCTTTAGTACATCAGCATCGTGGTCATCCGAACACCGCCATCCCGCGTGTGTGTGCGCGCGTCCAGGATGATGTTGAAAATGGAAAACCACAGGGAGAGAAGTTTGGGTTCGGACGTGTCGTTGAACTCTGTTCACAAGTGGTTAATTAGAGGAGAAAAAATGAAATCTGTAAATGTGGCGGCTTCGGGTGTTTATCAATGGAGCTCCGGCATTCTTTTCACCAGGTGAGGAACCGCAGAGGTAATGCCCAGGAATTTAGAAGCGCTTGTCTTCTGTCGGCCCAATATTTAAATCAGAGACAATGGATGGTGCTGAATTACCATGGTTGTTCAAGTGACTGTAGTCAGTCAGCGGCATAACAGTGTCTCTGGAGACTGCTACATTCTATAAATTAAAGGCGTTTTGAATACATTAGCTCAGAGTTTCTGATGGGGCTGTGAATTCAGGAGCAGCACAATTGGCAGTTTATCACGGAAATGGGTTATCCAGTCCTTTTGCGGATAGGAGAAGTTTACTATCCTTTTATTTCAGCCTTTGGAATTCTTGGTAAGCTACCGTATCAGCTGCCGTTGCGGGGAATTGAAATTAATGCCAATATAGTGATTGTTTCTGTCGCTGATTTCCACTGCCGCATGTCCAGTCCTAGTATTCGGCATTCTAGGAATGGAATCAAAGCCAGCGACTGTGGATTCTGATATCTGGATCTAAAAATAAACCGCTGTAAGAATTCAGCGAATCCGCCAACATCGGAAGACCTCAGTGGGACAGGCAGATATCATCCAGCGGTTTGTGTTCAATAATGTGATGCTCGGGTCTCTGTGCTATTGGTCTCGAAGCAGCTACACTGCATTTGCAAATACTGTGTTTATACTGCCGCGGAGCTGATGCTAATTGATTGTCTGCATTGGTATGTGAGCGGTTGTGTGAGGTAAGTGTCATGATCAAACAATCGATTAGTGGTAACGATTCAGCAAATTTGAGGAGCTCCCTGTTGCAGCAGGAAGATTGAGGGTTTTCAGTAAAAGTGAGCGGTGTGACAGAAAGTGAAGCAGTTGCTGGACAACACAACGACGTTGTTGCTGATCAACTAACAAAACCGATGTGTTGATTCGTAACTAACAGCGCTGTGAAATGTAATATATTATCCATATAACTATAAATACTGTAAAATGTATTATAATATATCCACATTGACACCGCTACAGACATCTGACTGTGTCACCGTGCCTGCTACTGGATGTTGAATTATTCTCCCGGCTTCCCTGTGATCGATTCAGTCGGGGGCGTCATGTATATCTGAGAGGCTGTATCAGACTAGGCTGTGACTGCTGCCTCAGTCAAAGTTCTGCTGTAAAGTCGGCGAGGTGGCAAATGCTGGAATAGGAAACAAACACGGGAAATGCTGGAAACACAAAGCCTCAGGCAGCTTGTATAGAAAGAGTAAGGGAAAGTCGTGTCATGGGGGCTCTCTGAAAACAGATCAGAAAATACACGTTAACTGCTCTCCCACATATTCTATTTTTGTTTGGATGAGTGGTTTCGGGAATTCCTGTTTCTGTTGTGTCCTTCGGCTGTTCTGTCGCTGACAGGGAGTCACAGGGAGGTTGATGATTGTTTAATGCAAGAATTCCGCCATCTGCGTCGGAATTGATTCATTTCATTCATATCAGACGCGGATGAAGCCGATAAAAATGTTCCAAACAGTACTGACTCTTAAGGTACCTAGTTTCATCTGTCCGCTGCCTCTTCATATTTTTGGTCATCAGAAAGGAATCCGAATTTAAATCATTTCACTTTATTTTAATGTCTAAACTCAGCCAGCTCTTGACTCTCTCTTCACCCTTCTACCGCTGAATGCAAGAATGAAATGGGAATATTACATGATCCCCGAAAACTGCGGCAATGCGCTTTACTCAATAATTTTTCAATTTCCTATTTCCCCTCTCTCTTCAGCGAACTTGATGGCGATTGTGATCCTGTCCCGGGGAAAGTGCGGTCTCTCCAAATGTGTAACTCTCTACCTGGTGGGAATGGCAGGGGCCGATCTCCTGGTCGTTATCTCGCTTCCGCTCCTGACGTGGACTGCTTGGCTTTATTTTCCCCGATCAGTCCTGTTCATCACTCCTGTGTGCAGTATCGCCAGATGGCTGATTCATGCGAGCACTACTGCCTCTGTCTGGTTGACTGTCTCTTTCACCGTCGATCGATTTGTGGCTATTTGCTGTGAGAAGCTGACAACAAAATATTGCACCGAGAAAACGGCGGCTGTGGTTATCGGGACAGTGAGTGTGCTGGCCTGTTTGGAGTGTGTTCCCTGGGGCTTTGTATACGAGCCTGTGATAATAATTGATGGTATCCCCTGGTATTGTATTCTTACACCGAGCTACAGAAACTCTCCATCATGGGTGGTATTTGAGATGTTTCACCACACTTTTACCCCTTGTGTCCCATTCTTTCTGATTTTGTTTTTCAATATTCTGACAGCCAGGCGGATTCTGGTGGTCAGTCGAGCCCGCAGGAGGATCCGGTGACAGAAGAGTCGAGAGAATGACAAGGACCGGGAGATGGAGAACCGACGGAATTCCATCGTTTTGCTCTTCAGCATAACGGGCAGTTTCATATTGTTGTGGGGAGCACGTTTGGTGTTTTTCATCTATCAACGGATTTCAAAGAGTTTTGTTTATTATTCTGTCATGAATCCCGTTTACATTATAGAGGAGACATCAGGAATGTTGAAGATCCTCAGTTCCTGCACCAACACGTGTATTTACGCCCTGATTCAGAGCAAATTCCGAGAGGATCTTAAGAATGTGGTGAAATACCCACTGAAACGGATTTTGAAACTCATTAAAATATAGAAATAAATGCTATGCAGTAGTACAATTCAGCTGCCTTCACGCTCCTATTCTGTACTCCCACTTGTAATAATCGGAAATAATATGATGAACAGAGATTCAAACAAAGCAGGAGAAAATCTGTCGATGCTCGAAATACAGAACAACACACACAAAATCATGAAGGTTGTCGGCCCGAATAGTTGAATGTTTACTGTTTTCCAACGTTGCAGTCTATCTGCTGAATTCCTCCAGCATTTTGTGTGTGTTGCCTTACAGTTATACAACAGATATGTACAGGTCGATCGCGACGGCACCACTAGACTCAGCAACCCAGAAAGATCCCCTGTGCATCTCACCCGCGTCCCGCTTAAGTTGTGCCTTGAGGCGAACCTGTCAACCCTTCTTCCCGATTCTGACAAAACAGCTTGATATGGAGAATACTTTCCTCGGTATTAACCACTCCTGCTCCCATCATTACCCGTCCTTTACTTCACGCTGATGTCCTCCTCTGTCCCTACCTGTATTTTATCCTCCTGTTTTCCGATTTGGACTAATTTCCAGTAACAGAATATTAGCTTTCAAAGGGAAGGTGGAGGAGCAGTGGTACGTGGACGAGCCGATGCTGTGAACCCAAGAACAAAAGACACAGCGAAGCGAAATGGGAACTGATATTATCTAATCCGACACAAAGTGCTGGCGAAAGTCTTCAGCTCAGGCAGCAGAATTGGAGAGAGAGGAAAAGCTGCTGCCTGGCCTGCAGAGCTCCGTCAGGATTTTGGAATTCTAGAGTCTGCAGATTGTCTCTTGCTTCTGACTGGTCTAATCTTAGTCAGTGTCAATGAGATATTCGACTATGCCAACGCAAAACTGTCCCTGGACAAAGAACAAGCAAAGAATGTTTGAAAAGGACAGTGTGATAGAAACAGAAACTTGATGATTAATGGAACAAAGGTTCAGATAATTTTGAATTGACGCAACTGGGAAATTGGAGGGTCTCTTTAAACAAACAGGATCGGGGATAAATTAATTATACAATTAGAAAGATGTTGGGAGTAGCGGCAGTTTGTATTCAGATATTACATTCTCCAGAGAAAGCTGAATTGAGTTATCAATCTGAGTCCTTCAGTGGCTGGTCCATGATGTTTATTAATTTTGATCGTGAGCGGGTAATATCGAAGTACAAACTCTAAATATAAGCTTGGTTAAGATGGGTAATAAGTTGTAAGGATAATCCTGGGAATTGTAAAACAGTGACTACTGCCATTTATGGAGGTTAAACGTTTGAAGGGGATTCTTCACGTTAGGTTTGACAAATAATTGGAGAAGCAGAATCACAGGCAATCAAATGGCTTTGTGAGGGGAAGGTCATACCTGACGGACCTGAATGACTTTCTGAGAGAGTGACAAAACAAATTAAGGAGATGGATGATCTGTGTATGGAATTGAGTGAGGCGTTTGACAAGAGCCCCCACAATAGCTCGATCCAGAACGTCGGGAGGCATGGTGAGTATGGGGCTGGCAGTTGATGGGGCGTTTGCAAAAGCTCTGTTCTGTAACCATGCTTTTTCTGATATTTGTAAATGACTTGAGAGAAGAAGTGGATATGTGGGTTGGTAACTTGCAGTTTGAGGCTCCACGTAGCACAGCAGTTAGAAGCAGACGATTCCAGCTCGGGGCAATGAAATCGGAGTTCATTCCGGTTTTTTTTTTTTCTGGAAGGAATTTGTACATCCTCTCCGTGATATTTATGGGTATTCCCACAAGGTAAACAAAAAAAAAAAGAGAACAACCTAGCGATTAGACTGGGGTAAAATTGAGGTTACTGGGCGCCGTGGCTCATTATTCTTCGCTTTATCTCTAAATGAATCAATGACACCTATGTGATATTGTGGACAGCGTAGAATTTCATCACAATAAAAAGTTCATACACAATAAAATTTTAAACTGAATTACAGAGTACATATGGTAGATTTGATCGCAGTGTGGAGGAACAGGGGAGTCGTGCTATGCAAGCCTATAGATCCCCCAACATTTCCAAATAAGTTAATTTAGTGGTTCCGAAGGCTCATGGCTTAAGAACTAGCAACTCCGGATTAGTGATCTGACGAGGGAAGAGATGCTAAGGCAGTACAGGTAAATGCGTGGCTAACGATTTGTGCTGGAGGTCATCGTATACACACGTTATTGGACTCTCTTGCAGCATTTGGTACGACTGGTGTAAGGAGCACGTGTTTTATACATGTACTGAAAGAGATTTGATATTCTAACTGAGGCGTTTGATGCAGCTGCCCTGGCATTAACATGTAGTATGCGCATGCCTGCTGTTGGGGAATGGGCGATGGAGAATGAACTAGAACCACAGGTGATCAAGTAGCATTGAATAAAAGGCAGAGACGAGGACAAGGAACGTCAAACTGAAGGCCAGACTGGACCCAGTTAATTATCCCGGTGGCTCCAAGGCCGAGGTCAGTTTATGTCACAAAAGGTGTGTAACACTTAAGACAGACGTACTTCGAACCTGGATTAATATGTAACGTAGTGAGCCAGATCTGGTTTAGAGCAGAAAATGGCTGCCCCGGCAATAAAAGCTCTCAGGCCGCCTAAAATCCGTTTGCAGATCGGCCTACACACCCAGATTAGGTTGTCACCCAATTTCGTGTACACCCCCATATTTAAAATGCCCCCTTAAAAATGCGGACATCACTAAATTCCACGTGCACCCCCAGATCTGCGCATATACCCATATGCACATTAAATTGTCCAGACGAAGATTCACTCCTAACACAAAATGGCGAACTGGACTTTAAATTATCCGCACGCATCCCAAGGTCTGACACAGCCAGATCCGTCTGAACCATCAAATACACCCACAAAAACCTTGCAACTCCCATATTCGTCGACACACCCCTAAATCTGCTCAATCCCCAAATAGATCCGCAGCCCCATATCGGAACACACACCCCTAAATCGGCGCACGTGTGCAAATGTGTGTGCAAACCAATTTTAGAGAACTCACCTAAATCCGTGCGCATCCCCGGGTTCATGCCCTCCCCAAGACCGTGTGTACTCCCGTTGTCGCCGACATAAACTAAATATGCGCAATCCGCATTCAGTGCGCACCCCAAAGCTGCTGAAACTCCCACATGCACATCAGACTTTCCCAGAGCAAGAATCACTTCAGACAGTTGAGAAAATGGCATCCTCGTCATTAATAATCTGCACGCAGGCAAATATTCTTACCTAAAAATCTTGATCCGCCAAACACAGCCAAATCTATATGTATTCCAAACACATGTGCACGCCCATCTTTGAAAACACACCCCGGAATTTGCGCATATCAGCAAATCAGTGAGCTCTCCAAACACGCTGACACACCACATATATTACATTTTTCCAGAGCAAGAATCATTTCAAACCGTTCAAAATGGCTGTTTCGACATTACAATTCCCATGTACCCCAAAATACGATTTGAACTGTTGATCGGCCGAGTGTCGCAACTCTCAGTTTAACAATAAATACGTGCCCCCCCCCCATATTCGACAAGGCACGCCTAAATTTGCACACATCGTAACATACGTGTGGACCCTAAATTCGAGAACAGATCCCTAAATGCAACATCCCGAGATTCATGTGCATTCCCAAAACCGTGTGAACCCCACATTAGTGAAGACAGCCCTGTCTGCAAAGTCCCCAAAACAGTGTGAACCACAAACCCACTAGTATCTCCACATGCACATTAGATTATCCCAAAGCAAAGACCATTTCAACCTTTTCACAAAATGGCAGCCTAGTCGTTAAAAATCCACATGAAAACCAAAACTTATTCGTCTACAAATCCTGATTCGCCAACACACCCAAAACGCATCCCCAGGTCTGTGCACCTCACCTAATCAGTACGTTCCCAAAGACGCTGACACCCCACATACAAAATAGATTATTCCAGAGCAGGAATGATTTCAAACAGTTCAGAAAATGTCTGTTTGGGCATTTAAAATTCCCACGCACACCAAAATGCAATTTCAACTGCCGATAGGGCGACAGACACAACTCCAATGCGTGCCCCAAATGTATGTGTCCCCTCAAATTGGACAACATACTTTTAAATCTGCGCACATCACCAAATGCGTGCCCAACACGAGTAAATACTCAGGTGAACACTTTTAAATCTGCGCGACTCGCCAAATCCATGTACACTCAATAATACTGATTGCAGACCCGTATTTGCACTCCACACCCCTGAATCTGCGCACTTCCCAAATCAGTGCGCACCCCCATATTTGATAAAACACCCCCACATCCGTGCGCATCTCCAAATCCATGGGCACACCAAAGCAGCATGCACCTCCATATTCGCCGATGCTGCCCTAAATCTGCGCAATTCACAATTGATTGTGCACCCAAGCCCGCTAACACATCCACTTGATAATGAGGTTATCATTTCAAACTGTTCAGAATATGACCCATTTTTTTTATTAAGTGTGATCGTGAGCACACGATCAGAAATACTGATCAAGTCAACTTGTTCCCAAAGAGAATTCTGCAAGGCCAATCAGATGGTTCACTGCTGCTCGGCGATAAAACTTAAAAAATCGAAATGTACAATTATAAAGCATTAAAAAATAGTAGAAATACAGGAGTCATGATGATCATGATGAAGTCTGCTGGAGTGAGACATTTGTACACCTGCTGTCTTCCATAATTCAAAGAGATTGAAGGATCAGTTTGCAGGATGACAAAACGTGACAGGAGCACGTGGCCCTAAAAACTAATGCCTGCCGGGAGAAAACAGCTTCTGTACTTTCCGCACTTTCTCCAGCAGTTTTAGGACTAAGTCCAGCCGGAACACAAGTGGGTAAGGATATGGGCCTCAATATTAAAAATCGGCACGCAGCCAAGAATGCGTGTGCAGCTCCAAATCCAGGCATACCATATGTGGAGCAAAAGTTATTTCAAACGGTTCACAAAATATCAGGTTGGAGCATAGAATAACAAGATTACTGTTGAAAGTTCAAAGTGCATTTATTTTAAAAGTATCTATAAATGAAACAACCTTGAGATGCGTCGCAACTGCAAATCGATAAAAATTACAAATCTGTGAGAAGCCCGAGATCGGTAAACATCCCGGTATTGGATTATACACCCCTAAATATATACACATCCCCAAATAATTGTGCACCCCTGTATTGGACAACACACTGCTGAATCTGTACACATCGTCAAATCAGTGTACATCTCTGTATTAGACGATGCTCCAGCGCCGACCACCCGGGCGGTGAGACAGAAGTGACCTGTGACCTCCATCTTCCCCAGTGCTTTCCCCGAGGAGACACAGACATCCCTTAAACCCCCAAGCATCAACCTGCGTGACTCGATGTTTTTAATGTGTTCCGGATCTCACTCTTGCACCAGGGATGCAAAAGACACTGGGGCAGGACACATCTGTCTGTTCCCGACACGGGCACAGTTTTCTCAGGGCTGCTTCCCTTATCAACGCGGTCCGATGTTCCTGGGTCAGTAGAGGACCATGGTGGCCGGAAGTCCGAGAACTGAGGAGAGTTTGCTAGTGCTTCTCGGGGGGGTTTAAACTAAGTTTGCAGGGTCAGGGATCCAGAATGCTAGAGAGAGGATAGCGAGATGAAGAACTAAGGACAGGTGGGGACTACACGGTTCTGGAACATTAAGTGTGTAGTAGAGTAAGGTGAGGCGGAACAAGTGATAAGGAGGACACATGTACAGAGGGATGGTCTGACGGAACATGGAGTTAAACGTGCTGAAAGAATAAGTAAATTTAGAAAGGACAACAAAATTCAAGGGGCATATAGCCCTAAGGGAGTTCGGGGAGCTGGGTTAAGCACAATAGGCAGCGATTTAAACAGAGAGAGGAGAAATGGGCTAAAAACTCTATATCTGAATGCACGAAGTGCCAGAAATAAGGCGGATGAGCTTGAAGCTCAGGTGCCAATGGGTAACTATGATGTTGTTGGGATAACAGAGACATGGCTGTAGGGAGATCAGACCTGGGAAATGAATGTACAAGGGTATACGTCCTATCGTAGGGACAGGAATGTGGGCAGAGGGGGTGGGGTGGCCCTGTTGGTGAGGAATGAGATTCAGTCCTTTGCAAGAGGGGACATAGGATCAGGAGAAGTAGGGACTGTGTGGATAGAACTGAGGAACAATAAGGGCAAAAAGTCCCTAATGGGTGTTGTCTACAGGCCACCAAACAGTAGCATGGATATTGGGTGCATGTTGAATAGGGAGTTAACATTGGCATGTGGCAAAGGTAATGTTGCAGTAGTTATGGGGGATTTCAACATGCAGGTGAACTGGGAGAATCAGGTTGGTGCTGGACCACAGGATAGGGAGTTTGTAGAGTGCCTACGGGATGCATTCTTGGAACAGCTTGTACGAGAGCCGACCAGGGACAAGGCTATTCTGGATTTAGTCTTGTGCAATGAACAGGATTTGATAAGCGATCTTGAAGTAAAGGAACCATTAGGAGGTAGTGACCATAATATGATAAGATTTTATCTGCAATTTGAGAAGGGTAAGGGCTGATCGGAGGTGTCAGTGTTGCAGTTGAACAGGGGAATCTATGAAGCCATGTGGGAGGAGCTGGCCAAAGTAAACTGGACGGATATCCTAGCAGAAAAAGACAGTGGAACAGCAATGGCAGGCATTATTGGGAATAATCAGAATCAGTTCATCCCCCGGAGAAGGAAGGATTCAACGGGGGGAAAGGGGCCACAGTCGTTGACAAAGGAAGTCAGACATTGAATAGCATTAAAAAAAAAGGAAATATGACAGAGCTAAGGTAAGTGGGAGGACAGATGATTGGGAAATTTTTAAGGAAGAACAGAACTTAACTAAACAGGCAATACGGGCAGAAAAAAAATGAGGTATGGACGCAAGCTAGCCAGGAATATAAAGGAGAATAGCAAAAGCTTTTTTAGATATGTGAAGAGAAAGAAGACAGATAAGAACAATGTTGGGCCCCTGAAGAATGAATTGGGTGAAATTGTTATGGGAAACAGAGAAATGGCAGAAGATTTTAATAAGTACTTTAGATCTGTCTTCAGGGAAGAGACAAGCAATCTCCCAGATGCATGGATGGGCCAAGGACATAGGGTAACAGAGGAAATGAAACAGATTGACATTTGGGAGGAAACGGTGATGAGTAGACTGATGGGACTGAAGGCTGACAAATCGGCAAGTCCAGATGGTCTGCTTCCTAGGGTACTAAAGGAGGTGGCCCGGAAACAGCGGATGCATTGGTAATCATTTTCCAATGTTCCTTACATTCAGGATCAATTCCTGAGGATTGGAGAGTGGCTAAGGTTATCCCACTTTTTAAGAAAGGAGGCTGGGAGAAAACAGAGAACTATCGTCCTGTCAGCCTAACATCAGTAGTGGGTAAGATGCTAGAGTCCATTATTAAAGATGAAGTAGTGTCATATCTAGATAGCTGTGATAGGATTGGGCCGAGCCGGCATGGATTTACCAAGGGCAAACCATGCTTGACTAATCTATTGGAGGTTTTCGAGGATGGAACCAGGAAGTTAGACAAGGGAGATCCAGTGGATGTAGTGTACCTCGATTTTCAGAAGGCATTTGATAAGGTCCCACATAGGAGATTGTGGGTAAAATAAGAGCTCATGGCATTGGGGGGAAGATATTGACATGGATAGAAAACTGGTTGGCAGATAGAAAGCAAATGGTAACGGTGAATGGGTGTTTCTCGGAATGGCAGGTGGTGACTAGTGGGGTGCCACAGGGCTCGGTATTGGGACCACAGCTGTTTACGATTTACATCAATGATTTAGATGAAGGCATTGAGAATAACATCAGCAAGTTTATTGATGATACTAAGCTTGGTGGCAGTGTGACATGTGATGAGGATGTTAGGAGAATTCAGGGTGACTTGGATAGGCTGAGTGAGTGGGCAGATACTTGGTAGATGACGTTTAATGTGAATAAGTGTGAGGTTATCCACTTTGGGAGGAAGAACAGAAAGGCAGATTATTATCTGAGCGGTGTATAGTTAGGAAAGGGAGAAATACAAAGAGATCTTGGAGTCCTTGTTCATCAGTCACTGAGGGTGAAAGAGCAAGTGCAGCAGGCAGTGAAGAAGGCTAATGGAATGTTGGCCTTTATTACAAAGGGGATTGAGTACAAGAGCAAGGAAATCCTTTTGCATTTGTACATGGCCCTGGTGAGACCACACTTGGAGTATTGTGTACAGTTTTGTTCTCCAGGGTTAAGGAAGGACATCCTGGCTATACAGGAAGTGCAGCAGAGATTCACGAGGTTAATTCCTTGGATGTCCTGACTGTCTTACGCAGAGAGGTTAGAGAGTCTGGGCTTGTACACGCTGGAATTAAGGAGATTAAGAGGGGATCTGATTGCAATTTATAAGATTAATAAGGGATTGGACAAGATAGAGGCAGGAAATATGTTCCAGATGCTGGGAGAGTCCAGTACCAGAGGGCATGGTTTGAGAATAAGGGGTAGGTCATTTAGGACTGAGTGAAGGCAAAACTTCTTCTCCCAGAGAGTTTTGGGGGTCTGGAATGCACTGTCTCGGAAGGCAGTGGAGGCCGATTCTCTGGATGCTTTCAAGAAGGAGCTTGATAGGTATCTTATGGATAGGGGAATCAAGCGATATGGGTACAAGGCAGGAACCGGGTATTGATAGTAGATGATCAGCCATGATCTCAGAATGGCGGTGCAGTCTCGAAGGGCCGAATGGTCTTGTTCTGCACCTATTGTCTATTGTCTATAATCTAGCCACATTGCGGTTACTGTGAGTGTGGGTGATGATCCGTCACGTGTTGGTTACAGGGTGCCGCGGCCAGGCTGGGTGAACAGGCCATCGTTGTGATTACTGAATAGCGGTATGGGAACACGTTGTTTCCGGAGAGCGTACCGAAAGCGGTGATTGATACGAAGCAAGGCGGGCGATCCAGGGCTCGTTCTCACATGAGTGGGCAATCCATTTCGCCAGTGGCAGCGGACCAGACCTCGTTACTGAAAGGTGAAACAGAGGGAGGTGAGGGGAGAGTTCCTCAGTGCAACCGCAGTCCCTTTATTGACGGGATTGTTTTGGTCAGCAGAGAACCGATCTCAGAAAGCGGCAGTGATTGGTCGGGTGAGTGTGGAGAGCCGGAGGCACAGATTAGCTGGGCAACGCGTTCCTACAGTTAGAGAGCAAGGAATCTACGATCAGTAAGGGTTAAAATATCGCTAAGAAGGGGATGAAATACTCAAGGCGTTTTCCACGTATGTGGGAACTAAAGGATTACGTGTGTCACGACAGGACCGATCAGGAATAATAGAGGAAACATGGGCCTGGTATCGGAGAGGTAGGAAAGGTCCTTAATGAATACTTTCTCTCAGTATTCGCGATACAGAAAGACCTTGGCAAATGTGAGCACAACTAGAACAGGCTGATATGCCTGAACAGGTCGATGTTAAGTAGGATGAGTGCACGCAGCATAAGGAATAAAATGGACGATCTGAAAATTCAGCTGCAGATTGGCAAACATGACGTTGTGGCTATCTCTGAAACCCGGCTAAGGGATGGCTGCCATCGGGAGCTGAACGTCCAAGGATATACGATTGGATTGGAAGGTGTAGAGTCTCCACGGGTTGAGTTAAGAAATGGCAAGTGTAAAAGGACCCAAATGGCAGTTGTATACAGGCCTCCAAACAGCAGCAGGGGTGTTGGTTTACAAATTACAGCAGGAGATAGGAGATGCGTGTCAGAAAGGCAATGTCATGATAATCATTGGAAATAGTAACATGAAAGCGGATTAAGAAAAGTACGTCAGTATTGGACCTCAAGAGAGAGAATTTGCAGAATGTTTAAGGGATGTCTTTTTACAACAGCTTGTTGTTCAGCCCACTAGCGGATCGGCTGTGCTGGTCTGGGTGTTGTGCAATGATCGGAGCTGGTAAGAGAGCTCAGGGTTAAGGAACCCTGAGGGAAACAGAGATCACATTATTATCCAGTTCATATTGATATTTGAGAGGGAAAAATCAAATCCAATGTGTCGCTATGTCAGTGGAATAAGGGAAATTACAATGGCATGGGAGGGGAACTGGCAAAAGTTGACTGGAAAGGGACATTTGCAGGAAAGAAATATAAGGGTACATTTTCAAAGGGAGGAAGGACACTCCCGTGGCTGACAAGTGAAGTCAGAGCCGAAGTAAAAGCAAAAGAGGGGGCGTAAAAGGAAACCACATCTATAGTGTTGAATATGAAAAACTACAGGGAGAAAAGCTAGGCGTCGGACGTGTCGTTGAACTCTTTTTACAAATTGATATTTGGCGGACAAAAAAAAAGGTATCTGTAAATGTGGCTGCTTCGGGTGTTGTCAATGGAGACACGACATTCTTTCCAGTAGGTGAGCAACCGCTGAGGTAATGCCTAGGAATTTAGCAGTCAGTCAGCGGCATAACCGTATCTCTGGAGACTGATCATTTCTATAAATCAAGGCCGTTTTGAATACATTCGCTCAGAGTTTCTGAAGGAGCTGTGAATTCAGGAGCAACACAATTGGCAGTTTATCACGGAAATGGGTTATCCAGTCCTTTTGCGGATAGGAGAAGTTTACTATCCTTTTATTTCAGCCTTTGGAATTCTCGGTAAGCTGCGGTATCGGCTGCCGTTGCGGGGAATGGAAGTTAATGCCAACATAGTGATTGTTTCTGTCGCTGGTTTCCACTGCCGCATGTCCAGTCCTAGTGTTCGGCATTCTAGGAATGGAACCAAAGCAGCGACTGTGGATTCTGATATCTGGAACTAAAAATAAACCGCTGTAAGAATTCAGCGAATCCGCCAACATCGGAAGACCTCAGTGGGACAGGCAGATATCTTCCAGCGGTTTGTGTTCAATAATGTGATGCTCGGGTCTCTGTGCTATTGGTCTCGAAGCAGCTACACTGCATTTGCAAATATTGTGTTTATACTGCCGCGGAGATGATGCTAATTGATTGTCTGCATTGGTATGTGAGCGGTTGTGTGAGGTACGTGTCATGATCAAACAATCGATTAGTGGTATCGATTCAGCAAATTTGAGGAGCTCCCTGTTGCAGCAGGAAGATTGAGGATTTTCAGTAAAAGTGAGCGGTGTGACAGAAAGTGAAGCAGTTGCTGGACAGCACAATGACGTCATTGCTGATCAATTAACAAAACCGACGTGTTGATTCGTAACTACCAACGCTGTGAAATGTATTATATTATCCATATAACTATAAATACTGTAAGATGTATTATGATATATCCACATTGACACCGCTACAGACATCTGACTGTGTCACCGTGCCTGCTAATGGATGTTGAATTATTCTCCCGGCTTCCCTGTGATGGATTCAGTCGGGGGCGTCAAGTATATCTGGGAGGCTGTATCAGACTAGGCTGTGACTGCTGCCTCAGTCAAAGTTCTGCTGTAAAGTCGGCGAGGTGGCAAATGCTGGAATAGGAAACAAACACGGGAAATGCTGGAAACACAAAGCCTCAGGCAGCTTGTATAGAAAGAGTCAGGGAAAGTCGTGTCATGGGGGCTCTCTGAAAACAGTTCAGAAAATACACCTTAACTGCTCTCCCACATATTCTATTACTGTCTGGATGAGTGGTTCCGGGAATTCCTGTTTCTGTTGTGTCCTTCGGCTGTTCTGTCGCTGACAGGGAGTCACAGGGAAGTTGATGATTGTTTAATGCAAGAATCCCGCCATCTGCGTCCGAATTGATTCATTTCATTCATATCAGACGCGGATGAAGCCGATAAAAATGACTCTGAGGGTACCGAGTTTCATCTGTCCGCTGCCTCTTTATATTTCTGGTCATCAGAAAGGAATCCGAATTTAAATCATTTGACTTTATTTTAATGTGTAAACGCAGCCAGCTCTTGACCCTCTCATCACCCTTCTACCGCTAAATGCAGCAATAAAATGGGAATATTACATGATCCCCGAAAAATGCGGCAATGGGTTTTACTCAGTATTTTCTCAATTTCCTATTTCCCCTCTCTCTTCAGCGAACTTGATGGCGATTGTGATCCTGTCCCGGGATAAGTGCGGTCTCTCCAAATGTGTAACTCTCTATCTGGTGGGAATGGCAGCGGCCGATCTCCTGGTCGTTATCTCGCGTCCGCTCCTGATGTGGACTGCTTGGCTTTATTTTCGCCGATCATTCCTGTTCATCACTCCTGTGTGCAGTGTAGCTAGATGGCTGATTCATGCGAGCTCTGCGACCTCTGTCTGGCTGACTGTCTCTTTCACTGTCGATCGATTTGTGGCTATTTGCTGTGAGAAGCTGAAAACAAAATATTGCACCGAGAAAACGGCGGCTGTGGTTATCGGGACTGTGAGTGTTCTGGCTTGTTTGGAGTGTGTTCCCTGGGGCTTTGTATACGAGCCTGTGATAATAATTGATGGTATCCCCTGGTATTGTGTTCTTACACCGAGCTACAGAAACTCTCCCTCGTGGGTGGAATTTGAGATGTTTCACCGCATTTTAACCCCTTTTGTCCCATTCTTTCTTATTTTGTTTTTCAATATTCTGACAGCCAGGCGGATTCTGGTGGTCAGTCGAGCCCGCAGGAGGATCCGGGGACAAAAGAGTAGAGAGAATGACAAGGACCGGGAGATGGAGAACCGACGGAAATCCATCGTTTTGCTCTTCAGCGTAACCGGCAGTTTCATATTGTTGTGGGGAACACGTTTGGTATTTTACATCTATCAACGGATTTCAAAGAGTTTTGTTTATTATTCTGTCATGAATCCCGTTTACATTATAGATGAGACAGCGGGAATGCTGCAGATCCTCAGTTCCTGCACTAACACGTGTATTTACGCCCTGACTCTGAGCAAATTCCGAGAGGATCTCAAGAATGTGGTGAAATACCCACTGAATCGGATTTTGAAAAACATTAAAATATAGAAATAAATGTTATGCAGTAGTACAATTCAGCTGCCTTCACGCTCCTATTCTGTACTCCCACTTGTAAATAACAGAAACTAAATGATGAACAGAGTTTCAAACAAAGCAGTAGAAAATCTGTCCATGATCGAACTATAGAACAACACACACAAAATCATGAAGGTTGTCGGACCGAATAGTTGAATGTTTACTCATTTCCAAAGTTGCCATCCATCTGCTGAATTGCTCCAGCATTTTGTGTGTGTTGCCTTACAGTTACACAACAAATATGTACAGTCGATCGCAAGCACCACTAGACTCAACATCCCAGAAAAATCCCCTTTGCATCTCACCCTCGTCCCGCTTAAGTTGTGCCTTGAGGCGAACCTGTCAACCCTTCTTCACGATTCTGACAAAACAGCTTGATATGGAGTATACTTTCGTCGATAGTAACCACTCCTGCTCCCATCATTACCCGTCCTTTACTACACGCTGATTTTCTCCTCTATCCCTACCCGTAGCTTTTCCTTCTGTTTTCCGATTTGAACTAACTTCCCGTAACAGAATGTTAGCTTTCATCGAGAAGGTGGAGGAGCGGTGTTAGGTGGACGAGGCGATGCTGTGAACCCAAGAACAAAAGACACAGCGAAGCGAAATGGGAACTGATATGATCCTACACAAAGTGCTGGCGAAAGTCTTCAGCTCAGGCAGCAGAATTGGAGAGAGAGGAAAAGAAATCCAATTCTGATGAAAGGTCTCTGACCAAAACGTCGACAGTTTACACTTGTCCACAGATGCTGCCTGGCCTGCAGAGCTCCTCCAGCATTTTGGAATTCTAGAGTCTGCAGATTGTCTCTTGCTTCTGACTGGTCTAATCTTAGTCAGTGTCAATGAGATATTCGACTATACCAACGCAGAACTGACCTTGGACAAAGAACAAGGAACGAATGGTTGAAAAAGACAGTGTGATAGAAGCAGAAACTTGACAATTAATGGAAAAAAGGTTCTGCTAATTTTCAATTGACGTAACTGGGAAATTGGAGGGTCTCTCTAAACAAACACGATCGGGGGTAAATTATTTATACAATTAGAAAGATGTTGGGAGTAGCGGCAGTTTGTATTCAGATATTTCAGTATTCAGAGAAAGCTGAATTGAGGTATCAATCTGAGTCCTTCAGTGGCTGGTCCATGATGTTTATTAATGTTAATCATGAGCGGGTAAGACCGAAGTATAAACTCGAAATATAAGCTTGGTTAGGACGGGTAATAAATAGTAAGGATAATCCTGGGAATTGTAAAACAGTGACTACTGCCATCAATGGAGACTAAACGTTTGAAGGGGATTCTTCACGTTAGGTCTGACAAATAATTGTAGAAGCATAATCACAGGCAATCAAATGGCTTTGTGAGGGGAAGGTCATACCTTACGCACCTGAATGACTTTTTGAGAGAGTGACAAAACGAATTAAGGAGATGGATGATCTGTGTATGGAATTGAGTGAGGCGTTTGACAAGAGCCCCCACAATAGCTCGATCCCGAACGTCTGGAATCATGGTGAGCATCGGGCTGGCAGTTGATTGGGGGGGGGGGGGTGTTTCCAAATTATCTGTTCTGTAACCCTGCATTCTCTGATAAATGTAAATGACTTGAGAGAAGAAGTGGATATGTGGGTTGGTAACTCGCAGTTTGGGGCTCCACGTAGCATACCGGTTAGTATCAGACGATTCCAGCTCGGGGCGATGGAAATCGGAGTTCATTCCGTTGTTTTTTTCTGGAAGGAATTTGTACATCCTCTCCGTGATATTTATGGGTATTCTCAGAAGGTAAACGAAAAAAAAAGAAAACAACTTAGCGATGAGGCTGGGGTAAAATTGAGGTTACTGGGCTCCGTGGCTCATTATTTTTCGCTTCATCTCTAAATGAATCAATGACACCTATGTGATATTGTGGATAGCGTAGAATTTCAGCACAATAAAAAGTTCATACACAATAAAATTTTAAACTGAATTACAGAGTACATATGGCAGATTTGATCGCAGTGTGGACGAACAGGAGAGTCGTGCTATGCAAACCTATAGACCCCACAACATTTCCAAATAAGTGAATTTAGTGGTTACGAAGGCTCATGGCTTAAGAACTAGCAAGTCCGAATTAGTGATCTGACGAGGGAAGAGAAGCTAAGGAAGTGCAGGTAAATGTGTGGCTAACGATTTGTGCAGGAGGTCATCGTATACAAACGTTATTGGACTCTCTTCCAGGTTTGGTACGACTGGTTTAAGGAGCACGGGATTTACACCTGGACCGAAAGGGAGTTAATATTTTAACCGGGGAGTTTGATGCAGCTGCCCGGGAATTAACATGTAGTATGTGCAGGCCTGCTGTTGGGGATTGCTCGAAGGTGTAGGAACTAAAACCGCAGGTGAGCAAGTAGAGTTGAGTTAAGGTAGAGACGAGCTCAAGGAACGCCAAAATGAAGGCCAGTTGGGGCCTAGTTAAAGATCCCAGTGGCTCCGGGGTTGAAGTGAATTTATGTCAGAAAAGGTGTGTAACACTTAAGACAGACGTACTTCGAACCTGGAATAAGACGTAACGTAGTAAGCCAGCTATTACAGAGCAAACACGATGAAATCTGCAGATGCTGGAGATGCCAGACAGCATCTAAAGGGAGACGTGACGAAGGGTCTTGGCCTGAAACGTCGACAGCGCTTCTCCCTATAGATGCTGCCTGGCTTGCTGTGTTCTACAAGCATTTTGTGTGTTCAGCTATTACAGAGATCTGTTTGAGAGCAGCAAATGGCTGTTCCGACATTAATAGTCCTCACGCGCCCCAAAATCCGTTTGCAGATCGGCCGACACATCCATATCTGGGTGCCACCCAAATCCGTGTGGACGCCCATATTCAATAGTAAACCCCTAACGATGTGCACGTCACTAAAATCCGCGTGCACCCCCAATCTGAGCATATCCCCATATGCTATTAAAATATCCAAACCAAAAATCACTCCAAACACAAAATGGCGATCTGGGCATTAAAGTATCCTCACGCATAACAAGGTCCGACACAGCCACGTCCGTCTGAATCATAATATACACCCACAAAACTTTGCAACTCCCATATTCGTCGACACACCCCTCAATCTGCTCAATCCCCAAATAGATCCGCAGTCGCATATTGGAGCACACACCCCTAAATCTGCGCAAGTGTGCAAATGCGTGTGCAAACCCATTTTCGAGAACTCCCATAAATCCGTGCGTATCTCCGGATTCATGCCTTCCCCAAGAACGCGTGCACTCCCGTATTCGCCGACATAAACTAAATATGCGTAATCCACATTCAGTGCGCACCCCAAACCTGCTGAAACTCCCACATGCACATCAGATTTTCCCAGAGCAAGAATCACTTCAGACAGTTGAGAAAATATCATCCTCGTCATTAATAATCTGCACGGAGACAAAAATCCGTGTGCAATCCTTGATCCGCCAAACACAGCCAAATCTATATGTATTGCAAATACATGTGCACACCCATCTTTTAAAACACACCCCGAAATCTGAGCATATTAGCAAATCAGGGCGATCTCCAAACACGTTGACACACTACATATAATAGATTCTTTCCAGAGCTAGAATCATTTCAAACTCTTTGGCAAATGGCTAGTCATTAAAAATCCACATGAAAACCAGAATTTATTTATTTGTGTTCAAATCTTGATCCGCCAACACAACCAAAACGCACCCCCAGTCTGTGCACCTCACCTAATCAATGCGTCCCCAAAGACGCTGACACCTCACATACAAAATAGATTATTCCAGAGCAGGAATTATTTCAAACAGTTCAGAAAATTTCTGTTTCGATATTTAAAATTCCCACGCATACCAAAATGCGATTTCAACTGCAGATAGGGCGACAGACACAACTCTAATGCGTACCCCAAATCTGTGTGCACCCTCATATTGGACACCACACTTCTAAATTTGCGCACATCACCAAATCCGTGCCCAACACTTAGGTAAACACTCAGCTAAACACTTTCAAATCTGTGCGACTCGCCAAATCCATGGACCCATAATACTGATTGCAGTCCCGTATTTGCCTGCACACCCCTGAATCTGCACATTTCCCAAATCAGTGCGCACCCCCATATTTGGTAAAACACCCCTATATGTGCGCATCTCCAAATCGATGAGCACACCACAGCAGTGTGCACCTCCATATTCGCCGATGCTGCGCTAAATCTGAGCAATTCACAATTGAGGTTGCACCAAAACCCGCTGACACATCCACATAAGGTTATCATTTCAAACTGTTCAGAATATGACCGCCTTTTTTATTAAGTGTGATCGTGAACACACGATCAGAAATGCTGATCAAGTTAACTACTTACCAAAGTGAACTCTGAAAGGCCAATCAGATAAAACCTAAAAAAATCGCATGTACAATTAGGAAACATTAAAAAAAAAGTACAAGTACTGGAGTCGTGATGATCATGCTGAAGTAAGCTGGAGAGAGACATTTATACACATGTTCACCTCCATAATTCAAAGAGACTGAAGGATAAGGTTGCAGGGTGACAAAACGTGGCAGGAGCACTTGGCACTTTTAACTGATCCCTACCGGGAGAAAACAGCATCTGTCCTTTCCGCACTTTCTCCAGCAGTTTAAGGCCGAAGTCCTGCCGGAACATAACTGGGTAAGAAGATGGGCCTCGACATTAAAAATCCGCACGTAACCCAGAATGCGTGCGCAACCCCAAATTCCATGTGCACTCAACCCGCTGACAACCGCATATGCATATTAGGTTATCTCAGATTCAGAAACATTTTAAAGTGTTAATCCCAAATCTGTGTGCGTCCGATACTCGAGAACAAATCCCTAAATCTGCTCAATCGCCAGACAGATTTGTATCCTCATATTCGAGAAGATACCATTAAATTTGTGCAATGTCCAATTCAGTATGCACCCCAAACGCGCTGACACCTCTCACATTCACACCAGATATTCCCAGAGCAGGAATCATTTCAAACAGTTCAGAACGTAGCTGACTGGACTTTAAAATCGGTACACAGCTAAAAATGGCTGCCTAAACAAGAAGAAAATAAGAAATTCAAGGACAGATGTCGACGTTCAAATGACATTTTTTGTTACTGTATCTATAAATGGAACAACTTTGAGATTCGCCACACCTTCGAATCCGCAGACACACCAAATCGGTGAGAACACCGAGATCCATGCGCACCTCCAAATCCGTGTGTACTCTCATGTCTATTTACAACTTGAAACCCGTGGACACACCGACTTGAAAACTAGATTATCCCAAAAATATTTCACGAAATGACAAAATATGCGTACACCCTCAATATCTGCACACTGCCCGCAAATCAAATTAGCATGCACTTCAAATCCAGCGACACCCTCGAATCTGTGTGCACCCCCAAACCTATTGAAACACATTCTAAAGAACAGGATATATAAGTCAATTGTAATATGGTAAACTGGATTTGCAGTTGACACCTGGATTTAGAGCGTGAGTGGACAGCGGAGTAGTTTATGAAAACTTTCAGCGTCAGTGAAGCAGCTGGAAAAACGGACCGAACATTTTGCAGTTGGAATATAATGTGACATTCCATCCAGATGGGATCTAGTCTAATCTGTTGCTCTTTGGCCGGACCTACCTGGGTAGATATATACAATAAACGGTAGGGAATTGAGAAATGCGGGAGAGCAGAGGGATCTAAGAATACCGTTCCATAATTCCTATGTAAGCTCATAGGATAGACCGACACCACGAAATCCGTGTGCACCCCTAAACCCGCCGAGGGGCACAAATCTGTGCGCATCCCCGATCCAAGTGCACCAAGATATTCAAACAAACCATGAAATATGTGGAAATTTTATAAATTGTACAGAGTAACAAATCAAAATTTAATCTCGAGAGTCTGGATAGGGGGAGGCACGGCTGGTTTTACTGTAGTGATTGAGATACGCTGCTGTGGATTCCGCGGAAAATACTCTAAATATGGCGGAGGTAGACTTACGCTGATTTTTAAAGGTAAATATGGGAAAGATTGTAAATGGAGATTGTGAAAATCTGGGAGGAGTTTGCACCTTAGGTAAGTAAAAAGGGAATGTATTGCAGTATTGGAAATACTCCATATTTCAATAGCCTTGGGAAGCAGGAAAACCGAATAATTGACAGGTAGTCGTGAATCAGAGAATCAGAGGTGTCAGCAACATTATATTAATTGCACCCAGATGTTAGATAACCAATCTGTTTGTCACCTGTGCGCTAACAGAAAAACAGCAACAAAGACAATTGCGGAGGAACGATGGATTGCTAAGTTGAAACAGAAACAAGAATATTATACATCGGAATTCCAAAAGAACATCGGTAGCCCGAGACGAATCAGTTTAGAAACACAAGGACCCGCGATACACGCTAATTGGAAGCCGTTTTAAATTGCCAAAGTACGTGGAAAACTCGTGCCATTCAGAATAAACAGCATTCAACAAATTCCTTTTCTTGCGATCTGACAGCAACCTGGCAGGAGTACGGAACATTGGATGGCACGAGTTATTGAGGTCTAAGTCAGGAAAAAAAAAATTGTGGATCTCAAGGTGAGTCACAGGCAGCTGGGATGAAGGGAAACTCTGAAGACGATCACTGAAAGCTGATGCTGTTGCCTTCTCAAGATGGAAATGTAATTTGCATAATGGATGATGAGATCTTTACCTTTGAAAATTAAGGGTAAATCATTAGTGTGTTGTGGAATAATTAGTTGAGAGGATATAGGCCCTCAAACATCTATGTGATCGTGTATGCATGGGGCCACCGCGGGTGGGCATGGTCTTCAGTGTGAATATTTTTTCTTTTATTTTATCCGTAGAGAAATAAAGCAAGGTACATAGAGTACCGATCCAGAGTAAATCAACGATGATATGCTGCTTGATATCTTACAATGAAGGCCACTAAATCTCCAGAGCCTGACCAGGCGCACACAGTACAAATATCAACCCAGCCAATGCCGTAGCCACAACTGAATGCATAAACGCTGGAGACGTGGTGCGGTTGTTTCGTTGTGCAGCAACTACAGGGAGAAGCCCGAAGCGTCGACAGCGCTTCTCTGTATAGATGTTGCCGGGCCTGCTGTATTCCACCAGCATTTTGTGTGTGTTGCTGTTTGAATTTCCAGCATCTGCAGTTTTCCTCGTGTTTGTAATTTAAGTGATGTGTATTTTATGTGGTTTGAAGATCTCAGGAACAGCTGATCTCTCGGGAATTTAACTCAGAACAGTCTGGAGTTACGAATAACTAACGAATCGAAACCTAGTGAGTGGCAGTTATGTAGGCAAAAATGGCTTATTAATGATAGAGACCAGAAGAGACTGGCCAGACTGATTGAAGTGGACAGCAAGGAAATACTAACTAAAATAACTATGAGTTGCAATAGTGTTGGGAAGGAGAGCATCTCTGAATATTTAACACATCTAAACTTAGAGGATGTGCTAGAGCAGCAGAATACCATGAACTTATAATATAATCAGTACTCAATTCATCGGCGACGTGAAGTGCCTGATATGGTGGCCACACTGAGTGTATATAAGTGACTTGGAGTAAAATGTGGACACACTGGTATGCAAGTTTGAAGATGATAGAAAACATGGAGGAGTTGTGGGATTGCAAAGGAACATTTCCGTCCAATCATAATCAGATTCAGAATCAGGTTTATTATCACTGGCATGTGTCGTGAAATGTGTTAACTTAGCAGCAGCAGTTCAATGCAATATGCAATACTGAGGGGGAAAAACAATGGTATTTAATACATAGTAAATCAATTACAATATACCTATATTGAATAGATTGAAGATCGTGTATAAAACAGAAATAATATATATAAAAAGTGAGAGAACTGTCCAAGGGTGCCGTGTCCATTTCGGAGTCGGATGATAGAGGCGAAGAAACTGTTCCATACTCGCTGAGTGTGTCCCTTCAGGCTTCTATACCTCATACCTGATGGGAACAGTGAGGAAATGGCATGCCTTGAGCGCGGGAGGTCTTTAAAAACGGACGTTGACTTTCTGAGCCACCAATCCTTGAAGATGTCCTGGGTCGATTGTAGGGTAGTACCCAAGATGAAACAAACTAAATTGACAACACTCTTCAGCTTCTTTCGATCCTGTGCGGTTTCACCCACACTGGCCCCTGCCATAACAGACAGCACCGCTGACGGACACTACTCTGCACGAACCCGCAGCCTAAAAGCAGCAAAGTACTCGACACAACAACCTGAAATCTGCACATTCCCAAACCTGCGTGCACCCCATATTTGGGAGATCTATCCCTAAATCGTTGCGCAGCTCCAAATTACAATGCAGCTCAAATTGGCCGGCACTTTCTTAACTCTATGAGTATTCCCACTTCGTGTGCACCAATTTCATGTTTACTTCCCAAGTCTGTGCGCACCTCCAAATCCACAAGCAACCCCCACATCAGAGTGCACACCGAAATCCACAGACAGCTGAAAGCGTGTGCTCCCCTAAATCGACATGCAACCACAAGTTCGCCGCCCCAAACCGTCTGACACTTCCCCATTCATATTAGGTTATTCCTGAGCACGATTCATTTCAGAGTGATCACAAAATAGCTTCTTCAATGAAACAGACTCGAGCTTCGTCATACCTCCAAATCTGCAGATACCGCAAATATGTCCGAAATACACAGACATCTCGAATCTGCATGCACACCGAAAATATGCCGAGATACCTGAATCTGTGCTCATCTACTGTTCCGTGTACGCCGCCATATTCCAGAGCACATCCTCAGAGCTGCACGCATGCCTAAATCCGTGTGCACCCCCAAACACACGTGCACCCAGAAATATGCGCACATCACAAGGGCGCACACACAAATCGAAGTGCACTTCAGACCCGCTGACACCCGCAGATGCACAGCAGAGTATTTCCAAGCAAGAATTATTTTAAGCGATTCACAAAATGTCTACCCTTCACCATAAAATACCAGGAATACCGTCGACAGTTCAAAGTGCATTCATTTTGAAAATGTCGGTAAATGAAACAACCTGCAGATACGTCTCAATCCGCAGACGCCACAGTTCTCCGAGAACCCCGAAATCCATAAACATTTGAATACTGGCCTGAACACCCTTAATGAGCATCCTGAAGACTGTGTGTACCTCTATAATGGCGGTGAAATGACTAAATATGTTCACATGCCAAACCAAAGTTGCTGACGCCGTCCTAATTCTGCGCAATTCCCGAATCGCTGTGCACTCCAATCACGCAGGCACTCCCTAAATGCATTATCGATGTATTATGGACATTTATCGATTTATCGATTGATCTGGACATGAAACGAAATTCTGGTCCGCAGAGAGCAGAAATCTGTGTGTACCCCAAATTCTGCAAACATCTCCATGTTCGCTCGCGCGCAAACCCTAAATCAATGCGCTACCCATATTTGCCGGCACTGTCCGACATCTGCGCAATCTGCAAATCAGCGCGCACCCCAAAGACGCTGACACTCCCCAAATTCATAATAGATTATCTCAGAGCTGGAATCACTTCAAACTATTCAGAACAGCGTTGTCTCGACATTAAAGATCCTCATGTTCCCCAAAATCTGTTTGCAGATCGGCAGACACATCCGGATTTGCTGATCATCTCAAATTCATGTGCACTTTCATACTCAACAGTATGTACGTATCTCGAAAATCTACGCACATCCCCAAGTAAGAGCGCACCCCGAAATGTATGTGCACTCCAACCCGCACATTCGATGACTCAGACGAAGAATCATTTCAAACACTAAATGGCTGCTTTGACAGTAATCCCAAAGGTCGTAAGCACATAACCAAATCCGCCGACACACGCAGATCACCCCAATCCAGATAAACCCACAGAAACGTGGCGACACCATATTAACCGACAAACCCCTAGATATGTTATCCCCGAATACGAGTGCACTTCCATATTCAAGAACTAACCCAAAAAATCCCTGTGCATCCAGAGACCCTGTGCAACCCATTTTCGCTGATACGCCTAATTTCTGCGCATTCCCGAATGCAGCGCGCACGCTAATCCTGCTGACACCCTCACGTGCCGGTCGATTTCTCCGAGCAATATTCATTCGAACCATTTAAGAAATTTACAGTCTCGGCATTAGTCATCCGCGCTCAACACATTCGTGTTATCAGTATTTACTTTAGCAGAGGCTTTGCCTTGATTAAACAAAACTGCCTGCCACAAATCCTCTGCACATCAACAAATCAGTGCGCACTCCAAACTCGTTGACACACCACATACATGATAGAGTATTCCAAAGCAGAACTCATGTCCAACTGTTCAGAAAATGGCTGTTTCGACATTTAAAATTCGCACACACCCCAAAATGCGATTGCAACTGTTGATCGGTAAGCAAACAGCCCCCGCAATATACGAACATCACAACATCTAATTTTGCTCCCCTAATTTCCGTGTATTTGGTAAAAGCTCCAAATCCTTGTGCATATTTGCCGCCAACACCTAAATCTGCGCAAACCCGGAATCAGTGCTCACCCCCATATTTGAGGACTCACCTTTAAATCCGTGCGCATCCCCAAATCCAAGTTCACACCATAGCAGTGTGCACCCCTTATTCTCCGGCACTGTCTGCGCAATATATGCGCAATATCTGCGCGTCCCAATTCAGTGCGCACCCCAAAACCGCTAACATCTCGACATGCACGTTAGAATCCTTTCAGGAATTCAGAAAATAGATGCCTCGACATTAAAATCCGCACACAGCCCAAAATTCAGATCTGCCGACACGCCCAAAACTTTTTCTCACAACAAATCCGTGTTTACACCCACTTGTGCACAATCCCAAATCCATGTACTCCTCTAGTATGTGCGCCACCTCAAGTAGGAGCGCACCCTAAAATCCATGCGAGTATCATACCCGCGGAGAAACACACTTGCAGATTAGAATATCCTAGAGGAAGTATCATTTAAAATACTTCATGTCAAATTTCAAATTAAATTTTATATTCACGTGATCTAAATGAAACAACTTTGAGATTCGGCACACCTCCAAACCGCAGGCACCCCAAATACGTGATAAATCCGTGTGCACCTCCAAATGCAAATGCATCCCCACACCTTCAAAACCGTGGACACGCACCCGCTAATTAGATTAACTCAAAAGAACAATTTCAGACATTCACAAGATGACAAAATCTGTGTACAACGATCCCCACAAATGAATGTGGGGGTTTCAGCGTGTTTGGGCTTCGCGTGGATTTGGTGATACGCACCAATTTGACGATGCACATGGATTTGGTGATGTTCACTGATTTGGGTTGCCTTTTCGATCATTTGGGTGAGTTAGCGGATCAAAAATTGCGTGCGGATTATGAATGTCGAGGCTGCCATTTTCTCAATTGTTTTTAATGATTGTTACTCCGTGAAAATCTGATGTACGTGGCGGAGTTCCCGGGTTTCGGGTGCGCACTGAATTGGCGATTGCGCAGTTTTATTTTTTGTCATCGAATATGGGTTGCGCACGGTCTTGTGGTGCATGGATTTAGGAGAGTTCGCTAATAAAGGGTTGCAAACTGATTTAGGGGAGTGCTCCGATATAAGGGTGCGCACCTTTTTAGGGATAGCAAATTTAGGGTAGCTAACGAATATGTGAGTCTCCACGTTTTTGTGAGTGCATATCGATTTGGTGACTTACGTAGGGACTCTGGGATTTTACTGTTGAGACAGCCGTTTTGTGTTTGCAATGTCCGTCTGGGTCATCTAATATGCCTGTGGGGTGCTCTCGTATTTGAGGATGTGCGCAGATTTGGGGGTGCGGACGGATTTTATTGATCAGTCCGGTGTGTAGTCTTGAATATGGGGCTGCACTCGGATTTGGGTTGACATGCAGATTTGGGTGTGTCGCCGATCTGCAAAAGGATTTTGGCGCACATATGGCTTTCTAACCTCGAGACGGTCATTTTCTGAATTGATTGAAATGTTGCCTGTCTGGGATAATCCATTATGTATCTCGGGTGTCAGCGGGATTGGGGTGCGCACCGATTTTGGCTTTGCGCAGATTTAGGGCTGTTTCGGCAAATATGGGTGGCAAATGATTTGCGATGCGAAAAGATTTACTGAAAACAGCGGATTTTGGGGTACATACAGATTTGGTTTCTTTAGGAGAGTTTCGGCGACGATTCGGAACCACATGCGTATTTGATGGTGCTTTCTGATTGGGAGGTTGCACAAGCTTAGGAATGTATCAACCAATATGGGTGCACAGGACGTCAGTATGGATTTGTGGTGCACACGGGTGCCTGACTATTGGGGATGAGATCAGGTTTAAGTGTGTGTCGGCGCATATAGGTGCACATGAATTTGTTGGTGTCGGTCGATTTAAGGTTGTGGTAAATCTCAAAGTCATTTCATTTATAGTGTCTTTAATGATAGCTGCACTATGTTCTCGCGATTTCTTTAAGGTGAATGCTGTCACTCTAAAGTGACGCTTCCTTTGGGAAAATCAAATGTGTATACGTGGGTGTCAGCAGGTTTTAGTGGTGTACACGATCTTAGATGCTCTCGGATTTGGGGGTGTCTTTGGATTTAGGGTCCTGACAAATCTCGCGGTTGTTTCATTGATAGGTTCTTTATTAATAAGTACACTTTCAGTTTTCTACTGTGCTCTTGCTGTGACTTTTAAGTTGCAGGTTGTTACTTTGTGAACTATTTGAAATTATTTCTCCTCTCTGATAATCTAATCTGAAAGTGGGAGGTGTTGACGGGTTCGGAGTGCGCACCCATTTGGGCGTGCATACGGATTTGGGAGTGCACGTGGATTTTTGGATGTCGGAGCAATTGGGTATAATGCCAAAATTCAAATTGTTTCTTTTAAAGATACTCGGATACATATTGGACTTTAACGTTGAGTTTTGTTCTTGCTGCTTTTAATGTGGATTAAGCTCTCTTGTGAAATGTTTGAAATGATTCTTGCTCTAGGATAAATAATTGTACATGTAGGGGCGGACTCGGATTAGGGGTTCTCAGAAATTTTAACATGTGCGCTGCGAGTTTGGGTACACACGGATTTCGGAGTCGGTGGATTGGGGGACGTGACGAATCACAAGGTTGTTTCACATATAGACACTTTAATAATAGAACTTGGAAGTTTGTTTTAGATTTTTGAACGTGCAGCTGTTTTGTGAACTGTTTGACCTGACTCGTGATTTTGGATAATCCAGCGTGCATGTAGGTTTGTCGTCAGGATTGGGGTGCATATGGATTTAGGGTGAGCTCTTATTTGGTCATGCGCACAGATTTATGGTTGAATATGGATTTGGGAATGTGCGCAGATTTAGGTGTCTGTTGTCTAATATGGAGGTGCACAGGTTACACCCAGATTTGTGTGTGTCAAACGATCTGGAGTCGTAGATGCATTTCGGGATGCCTGCTGATTCCTGCTCTGAGATAATCTATTATGAATATTGGGGAGTCAGCGTGTATGGAGTGAGCACTGATTTTTGGGATTACGCAGATTTAGGGAGGTATCGGCAAATATGCCCTCACACACCAGTCTGGGGATGTGAACAGATTTAGTGACGTGTCCGACAATACAGAGGTGCACACTTATTCGAAACGCTCATTGATCTAGGAGTGTGCAGGCCAGTATGTGGATGTTTACAGATTTCGGCAAATATGTCCTCACACACTAATCTGAGGATGCGAACAGATTTAGTGATTCGGAATTATTAGATATCAGAAGGTTGTTTCATTCATAGATAATTTCAGAATCAATGCACCTTGAACTTTCAGCAATCTTCTTGTAATTTTATGCTGGAGGCAGGAATTTTGTGAACTGTTCGAAATTATTCTTGCCCTGTGATACTGTACGGTGCAGGTACGGGTGTCAGCGGGTTTGCGATGCCCATTGAATTGAAGATTACACAGAGTTAAGGCAAAATATTCAAATATATAGTGCACACAGTTTTGGCGCTGCGCCTGGATTTGGGCATGCGGCAGATTTAGGGGTGTGCTCTGGAATGTGGCGTGTACACGGATTAGTAGATGAGGACAGATTCGGGTGTCTCGGCGGATTTAGGATAGCCCATGAATTTTTGTGTACGTGGGCATTTGCGGTGTATTTGGGGATGTGACGAATATCACGTTTCTGTCACTTGTACACTGGTGTATCTACAGATTCGGAGGTATGACGAATTTCGAGGCTGTTGCCTGGTGGCAGCAATATTGTACGCTCTCTGAAATGATCCTTGCTCAGGGATAATCCAATCTGCATTGGAATGTGTCAGAGAGTTTGGGGAGAACGAATTTGTGGTTGCATGTGGATTTGGGGGAGCACACGAATTGAACTGTCTGTGGATTTTTATTTGCAACTCATGTGCGGGTTGTTTACGGATTTGTTGCTGCGCACAGACTTGGGGGAGGAACTTGTGTTTCGTTCACATTGATTAGGGGATGCACAAAGAGTTAGGAATTTGTCCGCCAACGTGGGTAGCACCATAATTTGGAGAAGCACAAAGATTTAAGGATAGGTATGACAAATAAATTTGCACATATTTCATGTTTTTTAATGTTTTGGTGCACTTAGATCGGGATGCGCACAGATTTGTGCGCCGCGGCGGGTTTAGGGGTGCACACGAATTTCGTGTTGTCGGTCTATCCTATGAGCTTAAATAGGAATTATGGAACTGTATTCTCAGATCCCTCTGCTCTCCCTCATTCCTCAATTCCTTAACAATTATTGTATAAGTCTACCCAGGTAGGTCCGGTCAAAGTGCAGCGGCTCTTGATCCCATCTGGATGGAATGTCACATTAGATTCCAACTTCAAAATGTTCGGTCGGTTTTTCCAGCTGTTTCACTGACACTGAAAGTTTTCTTAAACTACTTCGCTGTCCACTCACGCTCTGAACCCAGGTGTCATCTGCAAATCAGGTTTCTCATATTACAATTGACTTATATATCCTGTTCCTTAGAATGTTTCTCAATAATTTTGGGGGCGCACACAGATTTGGTATTGTCGGTGTATTTGAGGTGCATACTAATTTGATTTGCGGACAGTGTGCAGATTTGGGTGTGTACGCATATTTTGGGATTTTGTGAAATGGTTTTGGGAGAATCTAGTTTTCTAGTCGGTGTGTCCACGGGTTTCAATTTGTACATAGACATAAGGATACACACGGATTTGGAGGTGCGTTCGGATCTCAGTGTTCTCACAAATTTGGTGTGTTTGCGGATTTGTAGGTATGGCGAAGTTCAAAGTTGTTCCATTTATATACAGAACAACAAAAATATCATTTGTCCGGATTCAGCGGTGCATCGTCTAATACAGAGATGTACACTGATTTGACGGTGTGTACAGATTCAGCGGTGTGTTGTCGAATACAGGGGTACACACTTATTTGGTGATGTGCATATATTTACGAGTGGATAAGCCAATACCGGGAGGTTTACCGTTTTTCGGTCTTCTCACAGATTTGTAATTTTTGTCAATTTGGATTTGCGACGCATCTTAAGGTTGTTTCATTTATAGATACTTTTAAAATAAATGCACTTTGAACTTTCAACAGTAATCTTGTTATTCTATGCTGCAACTTGTTATTTTGTGAACCGTTTGAAATAATTCTTGCTCCACATATGGTCAACCTGGATTTGGAGTTGCTCACGCATTCCGGGCTGAGTGCCAATATTTAATGTTGAGACCCATTTCCTTACCCAGTTATATTCCGGCTGGATTTAGTCCTAAAACTGCTGGAGAAAGTGCGGAAAGGACAGATGCTGTTTTCTCCCGGTAGGCATTAGTTTTTAGGGCAAAATCCTCCGGTCGCGTTTTGTCACCCTGCAACCTGATCCTTCAATCTCTCTGAATTATGGAGGACAGCAGGTGTACAAATGTCTCTCTCCAGCAGGCTTCATCATGATCATCATGACTCCAGTATTTCTACTATTTTTTTTAAAGTTTTGTAAGTGAACATGCGATTTTTATTGTTTTATCGCCGAGCAGCAGTGAACCATCTGATTGGCCTTGTAGAATTCTGTTTGGGAACAAGTTGACTTGATCAGCATTTCTGATCGTGTGTTTACGATAACAGTTAATAAAAAAGGCGGTCATATTCCGAACAGTTTGAAACGATAACCTCATGATTATGTGGATGTGTCAGCTGGTTTGGGTGCGCACTCAATTGGGAATTGCTCAGATTTAGGGCAGCATCGGCGAATATGGAGGTGCACACTGCTTTGGTGTGCTTATGAATTTGGAGATGCGCACATATAGGGGTGCTTTATCAAATATGCGGGTGCGCACTGATTTCGGAAATGCGCAGATTCAGAGGTGTGGAGGCAAATACGGATCTGCAAACAGTATTATGGAATGCACCTGGATTTGGGGAGTCGCGCAGATTTAAAAGTGTTTACCTGAGTGTTGGGCACGGATTTGATGATGTGCGCAAATTTGGAAGTGTGTTGTCCAATTTGAGGGTGTACACAAATTTGGGACACGCGTTGGAGTTGTGTCTGTCGCCCTATCTGTAGTTGAAATCGCATTTTGGTATGCGTGGGAATTTTAAATTTCGAAACAGACATCTTCTGAACTGTTTGAAATCATTCCTGCTCAGGAATAATATATTTTGTATGTGGGGTGTCAGCGTCTTTGGGTACGCACTGATTAGGTGATGTGCGCAGACCTGGGGATGCGTTTAGGGTGTGTTGGCGAATCAGGATTTGCAGACGAATACGTTTTGGTTTACATGTGGATTTTTAATGACGAGGCTATCATTTTGTGAACTGGTTGAAATGGTCTTTGCTTTGAGATAATCTAACGTGCATGTAGGGATGTCAGTGGGTTTGTGGTTTACACTGTTTGGTGGACTGTGCGGACTTAGGGGTGTCTTTGTGAATATGGCGTTCACACTGTTTTGGGAATGCACATGAATCCGGGGATGTGGCAGATTTAGGGATCTGTTCCCGAATTTAGGGCACACGAAGTGCGCATATTTAGGCGTACCTTGTTAAATATGGGGTTGCACACGTATTTATTGTTAAACTGAGAGCTGCGACTCTCGGCCGATCTACAGGTCAAATCGCATTTTGGGGTACATGGGAATTTTAATGTCGAACAGCCATTTGCTGACCGGTTTGAAATGATTCTTGCTCTGCAAAAAAAGTAATATATGTGGTGTGTCAGCGTATTTGGAGAGCTCAGTGATTTGCTGACATACGCAGATTCCGGGGTGTGTTTTCAAAGATGGGCATGCACATCTATTTGGAATACATAGAGATTTGGCTGTGTTTGGCGGATCAAGGTTTGCGCACAAATTCTTGGGGAGGGCATGAATCCGGGGATGCGCACGGATTTAGGTTATTTCTCGAAAATGGGTTTGCACACGCATTTGCACACGTGCGCTGAGTTAGGGGTGTGTGCTTCAATATGCGGCTGCGGATCTATTTGGGGATTGAGCAGATTTAGGGCTGTGTCGACGAATATGGGAGTTGCAAAGTTTTTGTGGGTGTATCTGATGGTTCAGAAGGATCTGGCTGTGTCGGACCTTGGGATGCGTGCGGATAATTTAATGTCCAGGTCGCCATTTTGTGTTTGGAGTGAATCTTCGTCTGGATAATTTAATGTGCATATGGGAATATGCGCAGATCTGGGGGTGCGCATTGATTTCAGTGATGTGCGCATTTTTAAGGGGGAATTTTAAATATGGGGGTGCACACGAATTTGGGTGACAACCAGATCTGGGTATGTAGGACGATTTGCAAACGGATTTTAGGAGCCGTGAGAGCTTTTATTGTCGGGACAGCCATTTTCTGCTCTGATCCAGATCTCTGTAATAGCTTGCTCATTACGTTACGTATTAATCCTGGTTCGAAGTACGTCTGTCTTAAGTGTTACACACCTTTTGTGACATAAACTGACCTCGGCCTCGGAGCCACCGGGATAATTAACTGGGTCCAGTCTGGCCTTCAGTTTGGCGTTCCTTGACCTCGTCTCTGCCTTTTATTCAATGCTACTTGATCACCTGTGGCTCTAGTTCCTACTCCATCGCCCACCCCCCAACAGCAGGGATGCGCATACCACATGTTAATGCCAGAGCAGCTGCAACAAACTCCCCAGTTAGAATATTAAATCTCTTTTAGTACATGTGAAAAACCCTTGCTCCTTACAGCAGTCGCTCCAAATGCTGAAAGAGAGTCCAATACGATGACCTCCTGCAAAAATCTTTAGCCACACATTTACCTGTACTTCCTTAGCATCTCTTCTCTCGTCAGATCACTAATCCGGAGTTGCTAGTTCTTAAGCCATGTGCCTTCGGAACCGCTAAATTCACTTATCTGGAAATGTTGGGGGATCTATAGGCTTGCATAGCACGACTCTCCTGTTCCTCAACACTGCGACCAAATCTACCATATGTACTCTGTAATTCAGTTTAAAATTTTATTGTGAATGAACTTTTTATTGTGATGAAATTCTACTTTGTCCACAATATCACATAGGTGTCATTGATTCATTTAGAGATAAAGCGAAGAATAATGAGCCACGGCGCCCAGTAACCTCAATTTTACCCCAGTCTAATCGCTAAGTTGTTTTCTTTTTTTTTTCCGTTTACCTTGTGAGAATACGCATAAATATCACGGAGAGGATGTACAAATTCCTTCCGAAAAAAAAAACACCGGAATGAACCCCGATTTCCATCGCCCCGAGCTGTAATCGTCTGATTCTAACCGCTATGCTACGTGGAGCCCCAAACTGCGAGTTACAAACACACTTATCCACTTCTTCTCTCAAGTCATTTACAAATATCAGAAAAAGCAGGGTTACAGAACAGATCTTTCGAAAACTCCCCATCAACTGCCAGCCCCATACTCACCATGCCTCCCGACGTTCTGGATCGAAATATTGTGGGGGCTCTTGTCAAACGACTCACTCAATTCCATACACAGATCATCCATCTCATTAATATGTTTTGTCACAGTCTCAGAAAGTCATTCAGGTGCGTAAGGTATGACCTTCCCCTCACAAAGCCATTTGATTGCCTGTGATTATGCTTCTCCAATTATTTGTCAAACCTATCGTGAAGAATCTCCTTCAAACGTTTAGCCTCCATTGATGGCAGTACTCACTGTTTTGCAATTCCTAGGATTATCCTTACTACTTATTACCCGTCTTAACCAAGCTTATATTTAGAGTTTATACTTTGATATTACCCGCTCACGATTAAAATTTATAAACGTCATGGACCAACCACTGAACGACTCAGATTGATACCTGAATTCAGCTTTCTCTGGAGAATGTAATATCTGAATACAAACTGCCGCTACTCCCAACATCTTTCTAATTGTATAAATAATTTATCCGCGATCGTGTTTGTTTAGAGAGACCCTCCAATTTCCCAGTTGCGTCAATTCAAAATTAGCTGAAACTTTGTTCCATTAATTATCAAGTTTATATCACACTGTCTTTTTCAACTATTCTTTGCTTGTTCTTTGTCCAAGGTCAGTTCTGCGTTGGCATTGTCGAATATCTCGCTGACACTGACTAAGATCAGACCAGTCAGAAGCAAGAGACAATCTGCAGACTCTAGAATTCCAAAATGCTGGAGGAGCTCTGCAGGCCAGGCAGCATCTGTGGACAAGTGTAAACTGTGGACGTTTTGGGCAGAGACCTTTCATCAGAATTGGATTTTTTCCTCTCTCTCTCCAATTCTGCTGCCTGAGCTGAAGACTTTAGCCAGTACTCTCTGTAGGATTAGTTCATATCAGTTCCCATTTCGCTTCGCTGTGTCTTTTCTTCTTGTGTTCACAGCATCGCCTCGACCACCTAACACCGCTCCTCCACCTTCCCTTTGAAAGCTAACATTCTGTTACTGGAGGTTAGTTCAAATCGGAAAACAGAAGGAAAAGCTACAGGTAGGGACAGAGGAGAAAATCACCGGAGATGGATGGCAACGTTGGAAAAGAGTAAACATTCAACTATTCGGGCCGACAACCTTCATGATTTTGTGTGTGTTGTTTTGTATTTCCAGCATCGACAGATTTTCTCCTGCTTTGTTTGAAACTCTGTTCATCATATTGTTTCCGTTTATTACAAGTGGGAGTACAGAATAGGAGCGTGAAGGCAGCTGAATTGTACTACTGCATAGCATTTATTTCTATATTTTAATGAGTTTCAAAATCCGACTCAGTGGGTATTTCACCAAATTCTTGAGATCCTCTCGGAATTTGCTCTGAGTCAGGGCGTAAATACACGTGTTGGTGCAGGAACTGAGGATCTGCAGCATTCCCGATGTCTCATCTATAATGTAAACAGGATTCATGACAGAATAATAAACAAAACTCTTTGAAATCCGTTGATAGATGTAAAATACCAAACGTGATCCCCACAACAATATGAAACTACCGGTTATGCTGAAGAGCAAAACGATGGATTTCCGTCGGTTCTCCATCTCCCGGTCCTTGTCATTCTCTCCACTCTTTTGTCCCCGGATCCTCCTGCGGGCTCGACTGACCACCAGAATCCGCCTGGCTGTCAGAATATTGAAAAACAAAATCAGAAAGAATGGGACAAAAGGGGTAAAAATGCGGTGAAACATCTCAAATACCACCCACGAGGGAGAGTTTATGTAGCTCGGTGTAAGAACACAATACCAGGATATACCATCAATTATTATCATAGGCTCGTATACAAAGCCCCAGGGAACACACTCCAAACAGGCCAGCACACTCACTGTCCCGATAACCACAGCCGCCGTTCTCTCGGTGCAATATTTTGTTTTCAGCTTCTCACAGCAAATAGCCACAAATCGATCGACGGTGAAAGAGAAAGTCAGCCAGACAGAGGCAGTAGTGCTCGCAGAAATGAGCCATCTACCGATACTGCACACAGGAGTGATGAACAGGAATGATCGGCGAAAATAAAGCCAAGCAGTCCACATCAGGAGCGGACGCGAGATAACGACCAGGAGATCGGCCGCTGCCATTCTCACCAGATAGAGAGTTACACATTTGGAGAGACCGCACTTATCCCGGGACAGGTTCAAAATCGCCACCAAGTTCGCTGAAGAGACAGGGGAAATAGGAAATTGAGAAAATACTGAGTAAAACCCATTGCCGCAGTTTTCGGGGATCATGTAATATTCCCATTTTATTGCTGCATTTAGCGGTAGGAGGGTGATGAGAGGGTTAAGAGCTGCCTGCGTTTACACATTAAAAGAAAGGCAAATGATTTAAATTCGGATTCCTTTCTGATGACCAAAAATATAAAGAGGCTGCAGACAGATAAAACTAGGTACCCTCAGAGTCAGTACTGTTTGGAACATTTTTATCGGCTTCATCCGCGTCTGATATGAATGAAATGAATCAATTCGTACGCCGATGGCCGGATTCTTGCATTAAACGATCATCAACTTCCCTGTGACTCCCTGTCAGCGACAGAACAGCCGAAGGACGCAACAGAAACAGGAATTCCCGGAACCACTCATCCAGAAAAAATGGAATATGTGGGAGAGCAGTTAACGTGTATTTTCTGAGCTGTTTTCAGAGAGCCCACATGACACGACTTTCTCTTACTCTTTCTATACAATCTGCCTGAGGCTTTGTGTTTCCAGCATTTCCCGTGTTTGTTTCCTAATCCAGCATTTGCCACCTCGCCGACTTTACAGCAGAACTTTGACTGAGGCAGCACTCACAACCTAGTCTGATACAGCCTCTCAGATATACTTGACGCCCCCGACTGAATCCATCACAGGGAAGCTGGGAGAATAATTCAACATCCATTAGCAGGCACGGTGACACAGTCAGATGTCTGTAGCGGTGTCAATGTGGATATATTATAATACATTTTACAGTATTTATAGTTATATGGATAATATAATACATTTCACAGTGTTGGTAGTTATGAATCAACACGTCGGTTTTGTTAATTGATCAGCAATGACGTCATTGTGTGGTCCAGTAACTGCTTCACTTTCTGTCACACCGCTCACTTTTACTGAAAATCCTCAATCTTCCTGCTGCAACAGGGAGCTCCTCAAATTTGCTGAATCGTTACCACTAATCGATTGTTTGATCATGACACGTACCTCACACAACCGCTCACATACCAATGAAGACAATTAATTTGAATAATCTCCGCGGCAGGATAAGCACAACATCTGCAAATGCAGTGTAGCTGCTTCGAGACCAATAGCACAGAGACCCGAGCATCACATTATTGAACACAAACCGCTGGAAGATATCTGCCTGTCCCACTGAGGTCTTCCGATGTTTGCGGATTCGCTGTTTTCTTACAGCAGTTTATTTTTAGATCCAGATATCAGAATCCACAGTCGCTGCTTTGATTCCATTCCTAGAATGCCGAATACTAAGACTGGACATGCGGCAGTGGAAATCAGCGACAGAAGCAATCACTATATTGGCATTAATTTCAATTCCCCGCAACGGCAGCTGATACGGCAGCTTACCGAGAATTCCAAAGGCTGAAATAAAAGGATAGTAAACTTCTCCTATCCGCAAAAGGACTGGATAACCCATTTCCGTGATAAACTGCCAATTGTGTTGTTCCTGAATTCACAGCTCCTTCAGAAATTCTGAGCGAATGTATTCAAAACGGCCTTGGTTTATAGAATTGATCAGTCTCCAGAGATACGGTTCTGCCGCTGACTGACTGCAGTCACTTGAACAATCATGGTAATTCAACACCATTCATTGTCTCTGATGTAAATACTGGGCCGACAGAGACTAGTACTTCTAAATTCCTAGGCATTACCTCAGCGGTTGCTCACCTAGTGGAAAGAATGTCGGGTCTCCATTGACAAACACCCGAAGCAGCCACATTTACAGATACCTTTTTTTTGTCCGCCAAATATCAATTTGTAAAAAGAGTTCTACGACTTCCGACGCCTAGCTTTTCTCCCTGTAGTTTTCCATATTCAACACTATAACTGTGGTTTCCTTTTATGCCCCCTCTTTTGCTTTTACTTAGGCTCTGACTTCACTTGTCAGCCACGGTAGTGTCCTTTCCTCCCTTTGAAAATGTATCCTTATTTTTATTTCCTGCAAATGTCCCTTTCCAGTCAACTTCGGCCAGTTTCCCTCCCATGCCATTGTAATTTCCTTTATTCCACTGACATACCGACACATTGGATTTTATTTTTCGCTCTCAAATATCATTATGAACTTGATAATAATGTGATCTCTGTTCCCTCAGGGTCCTTTAACCTTCAGCTCTCTTACCAGCTCCGACCATTTCACAACACCCAAACCAGTACAGCCGATCCGCTAGTGGCCTGAACAACAAGCTGTTGTAAAAAGCCATCCCTTAAACATTCTGCAAATTCTCTCTCTTGTGGTCCAGTAGTGACGTGCTTTTCCCAATCCGCTTTCATGTTAATATTTCCAATGATTATCATGTCATTAGCCTTTCTGACACGCATCTTCTATCTCCTGCTGTAATTGGTAAACCAACAGGCTGTTTGGAGGCCTGTATATAACTGCTATTAGGGTCCCTTTACCCTTGCCATTTCTTAACTCAACCCGTGGAGACTCTACACCTTCCAATCCCATGTCACCTCTTTCCAATGATCCAATATTATTTCTTATACACAGAGACACAGCACCCCTTCTGCCTACTAACCTATATTTCCGATACATCGTATATCCTTGGACGTTTAGCTCCCGATGGCAGCCATCCTTTAGCCGAGTTTCAGAGATAGCCACAACGTCATGTTTGCCAATCTGCAGCTGAATTTTCAGATCGTCCATTTTATTCCTTATGCTGCGTGCAATCATCCTACTTAACGTCGATCTGTTCAGGCATATCAGCCTGTTCTAGTTTGCTCACATTTCTCAATCGTGAATACTGAGAGAAAGTATTCATTAAGGACCTTTCCTACCTCTCCGAAACCAGGCCCATGTTTCCTCAGTTATTCCTGATCGGTCCTGTCGTGACACACGTAATCCTTCAGTTCCCACATATGTGGGAAACGCCATGGGTATTTAATCTCCTTCCTAGCGATATTATAACCTTTTCTGATCGTAGATTCCTTTCCCTCTAACTGTAGGAACGCGTTGCCCAGCTCATCTGTGCCGCCGGCTCTCCACACTCACCCGGCCAAGCACTGCCGCTTTCTGAGATCGGTTATCTGCTGACCAAAACAATCCCGTCAATAAAGGGACAGCGGTTGCACTGAGGAACTCTCTCCTCACCTCTCTCTGTTTCACCTTTCAGTAACGAGGTCTGGTTCGTTGCCACTGGCGAAATGGATTACCCACTCATGTGAGGACGAGCCCTGGATCGCCCGCCTTGCTTCGTATCAATCACCGCTTTCGGTACGCTCTCCACTAACAACGTGTTCCCATACCGCGACTCAGTAATCACGGCAATGGCCTGTTGACCCAGACTGGCCTCGGCACCCTATAACCAACACGTGACGGATCATCACCCACTCTCACAGTAACCGCAATGTGGCGAGATTAGTAGCCCAGTTCTCGGACTTCCGGCCACCATGGTCCTCGGGGACCATGTATCTCCTTGGGGAGCGCACTGTGAAAGATGAGGGCCACTGGGCACTTCTGTCTCACCGCCCGGGTTGTCGGCACTGGAGCGGTGCACACACCGGGCAGAACGGGCAGCGGGTGTGCGATGTGATCAGCCGCTGTCTCGATGTAACTACAATAATTCTCCTGTGCTCTGATTATGGGAAAGGGTTATAGTTATCCGGTGTTCACATTCTCTGGTATCGGTACTGACTATACACTGATCCCGCTGATCGCCACCCCGCCGTAGTACAACCGTTACTCCATCCAACTGCATGACTCAATAAAGCTGACGCTGTTTGCATTAAACTGGTCTCCGTCTCTTGACAGAAACTCGCTGTATTCGGTACCGGCGAGCCTTTGGGACTGTCCGTGAAGCCCCACCGAGCGCATAGAGCAGCCTAGTCCCAGAGCAGACAATGCAGTTGCTGAAACATTCCCTGCCAACGCCGAGCCACTCTGAGGCAACTACCACATGCTGGTGAAGCCGGCTGGGATGTGGGGGTGTGGGAATGCAGGGACACACCGACATGGAGAATGTCTCCAGTCGGATTTATCTCAAGGGCCCGTCGGGCTAAACAATCTCCCGTAATGATGATATCACCTGCCGTGCGAGTACTCTGGTCTGGAGCGTTGGTCGGTGTGGGCAGAGTGCAGGTGGATGTTAGCCAGGTAACGGACAGGGCCTCCTCCCCCATTCCGGGGCAGACGGCTTTCCCACGCTCCTCCCCCTCCAGTCCCAGGGATGCAAATCACCACGGGGCCAGTCACCGAACCCGTCTCACTGGGATACAATAACACCAGGGATGGAGGACGGGGCCGGTGGGTGTGTGGGACTCAGGGTCATTAATGTTCACTGTGGAGAGAGGAGCATTCACTACGGGACAAGGAGGAGAAGGCTGAGAGTGAGAGCGGTAGGTAGTGATAAATGTCTGTTCCGGGAGAGAAAAGGGTTGAGGCTAAAGTAAGGGTGGAGGCTCGGAAATGTGATTAGTAACGGTCGTAAGATGTGGGGGTGATTGAGGTGCTATGGAGCGATTGCAGGATATGGGGGACGTTTCGAGAGACCGGTTAGCGAGCGTCTAGGGAGGAAGTGGCGTGTGGTTGACGGTAGGAAGTGCGGAGTGGAGGTGCCTATGGAGGCGATTAGGTGGGTGTGGTGGTGTTCGGAGAAACCAGTCAGCCAGGCGCCTGGGGGAGAGCGGTGTGGGGTTCATGATGCGATGGGGAGGGGAGATGACGGTTAATACGGAGCTGTTTGTAGGAGGTTGGGCGTTCGTCGGAGAGTTCAGTCAGCGAGGGGCCTGGGGGAGAGCGGTGTGGGGTTGATGATGCGATGGGGAGGGGAGCTGAAGTTTAATACGGAGCTGTTTGTGGGAGTTGGGCATTGGTCGGAGAGTTCAGTCAGTGAAGGTCCAGTGAGGGAGCGGTGTGGGGTTGATGATGCGATGGGGAGGGGAGCTGAAGGTTAATACGGAGCTGTTTGTGGGAGGTTGGGCGTTGGTCGGAGAGTTCAGTCAGTGAAGGTCCAGTGAGGCAGCGGTGTGGGGTTGATGATGCGATGGGGAGGGGAGCTGAAGGTTAATACGGAGCTGTTTGTGGGACGTTGGGCGTTGGTCGGAGAGTTCAGTCAGCGAGGGGCCTGGGGGAGAGCGGTGTGGGGTTGATGTTGCGATGGGGAGGGGAGCTGACGGTTAATACGGAGCTGTTTGTGGGAGGTTGGGCATTGGTCGGAGAGTTCAGTCAGTGAAGGTCCAGTGAGGGAGCGGTGTGGGGTTGATGATGCGATGGGGAGGGGAGCTGAAGGTTAATACGGAGCTGTTTGTAGGAGGTTGGGCGTTGGTCGGAGAGTTCAGTCAGCGAGGGGCCTGGGGGAGAGCGGTGTGGGGTTGATGATGCGATGGGGAGGGGAGCTGAAGGTTAATACGGAGCTGTTTGTAGGAGGTTGGGCGTTGGTCGGAGAGTTCAGTCAGCGAGGGGCCTGGGGGAGAGCGGTGTGGGGTTGATGATGCGATGGGGAGGGGAGCTGAAGGTTAATACGAGCTGTTTGTGGGAGGTTGGGCGTTGGTCGGAGAGTTCAGTCAGCGAGGGGCCTGGGGGAGAGCGGTGTGGGGTTGATGATGCGATGGGGAGGGGAGCTGAAGGTTAATACGAGCTGTTTGTGGGAGGTTGGGCGTTGGTCGGAGAGTTTAGTCAGCGAAGGTCCAGGGAGGGAGCGGTGTGGGGTTGATGATGCGATGGGGAGGGGAGCTGAAGGTTAATACGGAGCTGTTTGTGGGAGGTTGGGCGTTGGTCGGAGAGTTCAGTCAGCGAGGGGCCTGGGGGAGAGCGGTGTGGGGTTGATGATGCGATGGGGAGGGGCGCTGACGGTTAATACGGAGCTGTTTGTAGGAGGTTAGGCGTTTGTCGGAGAGGTCAGTCAGCGAAGGTTCAGTGAGGGAGTGGTGTGGGGTTGAAGATGGAAAATGGGGTGTCATTGCTGCAGGTGACAATAGAGGTGACTCGACGGGATGGTTAGCGTTCAGAGAGATCGGCCAGTGAGCTTCCCGGGGGAAGGGTTGAAATAAATAGCTGCTGAAGCTGATTGGTGAAAGAGATACAGAGCTTAAGAAGTGGGAGTCTGATAGGTGAGGATAGAAAACGATGGCAGAAAGAAAAACAGGTAGAAGCCACAAAGGGAAGCGATTGGCGGGCAAGGAGATAAGGAGTGAGACGGTAAAGGGGATGGGGCTTGGTGAAGGAGGGCGGGAGTGCCATTACCGGAAGATTGAGAAATCGTCTTTATGCAATCTGCTTGGAGGCTACCCCGAAAGAATATAAGGTGTCGTTCCTCCGACCTGAATACGGCCACGTCGCGACAGTGGAGGAAGCCAGGAATTGACTTATTGGAATGGGAAGTGGCATTAAACTGGGTGGCCAATGGCAGATATCTCTTCTTTCAGGTGCTCGGTGAAATGGTCTCCCAACCTACATCGTATTTCACCGGTATACGGGGCGCTACCTCGGGAGCACCAATCACTGCAGATGACTGTATTGGTCTGCAGAGGGATCTTTGAATCTGAGCTCATAATTCACAATTGCTGATTCCAGTGTCACGCAGTTGTGTCAGTTGTATAAATCTGTAGTTTAAAGCTGAGGATTTGGATGTTGAGGAGAAATGGTTTATCAGGATACTGCCTGAATAACGTGAGATTGGACAATATAGGGAAATTTCCTCCGGAGCGCCTAAGACTGGAACATGTCTGACATACTTTATAGGAATTTGAGAGACACAAACAGTGTGGATAGTCGGCATTCTATTCTCTAAGGTTGAACTTTATAAGATCAGATGGCACATATTTCATGAGAAAGGACGAACAGTATCTCAATAGTCCCTTCTTCCACTGTTTCTGCAGTGTGTAATTTAGTGGATGTTCTGTACCTTTTCCCGACATTGCTGCTGTAAAGACACACTTTAGTCAGATAGTGATGTTAAACCTGACTCAGAATATTCAAAGAAGATCTGCGTTGAAAGTTTTGACTTTAATACTCGTCGTGGTGGGCGCAGGTAATGCAGAACAGTGGCGTTGGAAGAGGCAGATGTGACAGAGGTTGTCAGATACCAGATGAATGTGTGGAGAATGGAGGGATGCGGACCTAGCTAAGGTTGAAAGGATTGATTTGGCAAGGCATCAAATGACCAGGTTGATTGGTTCAGAAAGACACAGTGAGCAGCAGGGCCTGATTTCCTGCTGTATTGCTCTATACTGTTGAGACCACATCAGGAAAACTGTGAGCATCTCTGGTCGGCCGCCTCTGGAAGGACTTGATTAACCTAGAAAGGTGGAGTAAGAGTTCACGGCTTTCGTTGCGGGGACTGGAGTACTCGAGTCAGAGGCGAAGCAACACCAATTCTTCTCCCCGTCGCCATAGGCCCCGCTGTAATGGTGCAATCGTGGGATAATGATAAGGGTGTCCAACATAGAACATATAACATAGAAATCTACAGAACATTAAAGACCCTTCGGCCCACAATGTTATACCACCCATGTAACCTACTCTGGAATCTGCCTAAAATTCTCTACCGCATACCCGTCATTTTTTTTACTAAGCTCAACCTACCTATCGAAAAACCCCTTAAAAGACCTTATTTATTCCGCCTCTCTGACATCCCCCCCTGTACCTACTGCCATTCACATTAAAAGTCTGCCCCCTAGTGTTAGCCATTTCACACTAGGGAGAAAGCCTCTATCCATCCACACGATGAATACCTCTCATCATCGTATAGATCTCTACTCTCAAACGTCGGTCCAAAAGAAAAGGTCGTGTTTACTTTGCATATTTCATATGGAATACGTTTCCATCTAGGCAATATCCTTATAAATCTCTTTTGCACTCTAATTTATCCACATTCTTCCTGCGTAAATTGACGAGAAATGGGGTTTACCTAAGTTCCTATTTAGACTTAACGGTACTTCACGTTCTCGAACTCAATCCCAGGGTTGATGAAAGCTCACCGATCATACGCCTTCTTAACATTGACTCTCTGCGCAGCATCTTTGAGTACCTTATGGATGGACAAGGACCCCAATTTCCTGCTGATATTCCACACTGCCAAGAGTCTTATCATTAATATTATATTCTTTACTCAAATTTGACATACCGATATGAATCGCTTTATACGTACCTGTACTGAACTCTATCAGCCACTTCTCAGCCCAGTTCGGCATCCTATCGATGTCCCGCTGTAATTTCTGACAACCCTCTGGACTATCCACAACACCGCTAACTGTTGTGTCATAAGTAAACGTACTAACCCACCCATCTACTTCCTCCTCCAGGTCATTTAAAAAAATCACAACAAGGAGAGATCCCGGAGCAGATCTCTGCTGAACACCGCCGGTCACTATACACCATGCAGAATATAAACCATCTATAACCACCCTTTGCCTTCTGTGGGCAAGTTAATTCAAGATAAACATAACACGGTCTCATTGGATTCCACACCTCCTTACTTTCTGAATGAGCCTTGCGCGGGGAACATTATCAAAAGCCATACTGAAATCCATGCACAGTACTTTCACTGCCCTGACTTCACCAATAAGTTTTGTTTCACTGTCAGATAATTATATCAGGTTCCTAATGTACGACCTGTCCTTGACAAAGCCATGCTGATTGCCGCTAATCCAATTATGCCTCACCAAAGGCTCACGAATCCTGACTCCCAGGATCTTCTCCAACAAACCACCCACGTCACTAGTCAATAATTTTATGGGTTTTCTCTAATCCCTTTCTTGAACAAAAAACAACATTTGCAACTTTCCCTTCTTCCGGTACTTCCTTCCACCCAAGTGGTGATGCAAAGATCATCAGCAGAGACTCAGCAATCTTTTTCCTCGTTTCCCACAGCAGGCGGTGGTATATATCATCCGGTCTCGGTGAATTATCTAACTTAATACCTTTCAAAAGCCTGAACACACCCTTTTTCTTAATCTCATTAAGTACCTCTGCTACCTCCTCCGATTCCATGCACACGCTTCCACTACTGCACCTGACTGTTCCTATTCTGACACGGCTCAACTTCTTGCTGTTCACATACTTTACCATGTGGTTTTCCTTAATCTCGTGTTGGCAAGGCATCAGACCAGTAACCTGAAGGTCATTGGTTCGAGCCTCAGCTTGTTTCCTTGAGCAAGGCACTTAACAACAAATTGCTCTGCGACGTCACCGGTGCCAAGCTGCATGGGTCCTAGTACCCTTCCCTTGGACAACATCGGTGCCGTGGAGAGGGGAAGGCCTGCAGCTTGGCCAACTGCCGGTCTCCCATACAACCCTGCTCAACACTGCTCAGGCCACCATTTCCTTAATCCTGATCACCAAGACATTCAGATTTTCCTAGCTCTCTTAATTCTATTCTTCAACTTCTTTCCGGAGCTGAAGCTCATTCTTGCTCTAGTTCAGATTTACTGTTATAAAATCATCAAATGTAATTCCATATACAACGTATGGATTTACATGTCAGCTTCTTAAAGATCCTTGGTCACAGAGGAGTTGGGGGAGGGAGCGGGTTGACTGTTTTGCAGAAAAACTGTTAAAATTCAACTCTGGACATGGACCTTCCACTTAGAAATTAGAGGCAAAGGATTTGTGGGGTTAACAATTATGGGTTTTTGGCATAATGGGTACAAGGGGTCTAAACAAATGGTTAACATATCATAGTAATTTATTTAATGTATTACGGAATAAGTAAAAAATTTAAGTTGATGGGAAAAGGCGGTTGAACAAGAAGGGAAGGAATAATATAGACGCGACTTAGATTTGGTCATTCTTGGCTTAATTATTCCTTATGTCATGTTGGAAAACAACATTCTAGGTCGTGTAGATTTTGTCATTATGAAAAAGTTGCACACATACTATTTCAGTGTGAGGCATATCAGATAGAAAGAAATAAAATTCACGATTCAATACAATTTTTAATGTGAATAGTTCTAACTTAAAAACGCTCTTAAGTTATGGAAGATATTTTAATTTAATTCACAGCATTTTGTCCCATTGAATATAATCTGTAGGGATTTTGGGTTAATTTACCATTCTTCAGAAAATAAAATAAGCAGTGAAGGTTTTTAAAGAGCAAACACGAGGAAATCAGCAGATGCTGGAAATTCAAACAACAACAGACACAGTGCTTCTCCCTATAGCTGCTGCCCGGCCTGCTGTGTTCTACCAGCATTTTCTGTGTGTTGTTGAGTGAAGGTTTTATTTACAAATTCCCAGTACGGTATGACAGTCCATTTAGTGGCAGGAATGCGCCTTGAGGTTGGAGTATCCACCAGCGTTTATTCAAATCTAGCCCTGTTTTCTTTTACGTTACTGTTCATTCAAGGGGACGGACCAACCTAGTATGATTGATATTCGATCAGCCAAACAGTACTGCACAGTGCGACAAGGTCGGACTGAGGTTGATAGGACTGAATGGGAAAAGATTGACATATTCGCTGACCAATGGATGGTCGAAATTCCGGAGTAATTCTTTCACTGACATCTGGTTGGGCCACGGGGGTACAGGATCGGCAGGATGGTGGCTTGCCGCCAACAATTAACCACCCCCCCCCCCCCCCCCCACACACACACACACACACACACACACACACACACACACACACACACACACACACACACACACACACACACACACACACACACACACACACACACACACACACACACACACACACACCACTAATGTATGTCAAGGAGATGTCAGTCGATGAGACAACCGCCCGGGAATTACAACTGAGGGTGAAATTGACATGCTGGAGCCTGAAATGGGGGCACGGTGGCTGCCATTGACTTGTGCTCAGGAGGTGGCTTTCTTAATGAACTGAAGCACAGAAGTGATCGGATATTTTACGGTACTGATCACGTGCTCCCTGAATTTCGTCTGTGTGACCGAGTAAATAATGGTGTTCGTGCAACAGCTGAGACCCCTCAGGAAAATTCCGACGTAGTGAAAGATCCGTTCAGAGTCATTGAAATCGATTCCTTTTCCTAAAACCAGATAATATATGACATTTACAGTGGATGTCATCCACAGGAGGATGAAGCTGCCGGAGATGGTGAAGAGTAAAACCACAGACCTCCTCCTGCTCTCCATCTCTGGGTCACTGCGGTTCTCCCCCTTGCTCTGACCCTTCAGACCCTTACGGACCCGACTGGCCACTAAAATGTGCCTGACTGTCAGAGTGTTGAGCAGTATGATCCCAGCATAAGGTAGTAATGGGGTTAAAAATGTATCAAGCCAGTCGTATCCTACCCACCCGGGGTCAGTGAAGTAATTCTCCAAGGCAACACAGAACCAAGGAATATTGTCGGTGATCATCCAGTGTTCCCACGTGAAATATCGCGGAAGGTTTTTCAGACAGAACAGTACGCCAGTTGTTGTTAGAACCACAGCCGCAGTTCTCCCGGTGCAATATTTCGTTTTCAGCTTCGTGCAGCAAATAATGACAAACCGATCAAAGGTGAAAGTGACGGTGAACCAGACAGAGCAGTCACTGGCTGAGTACCTCAGTACATCGATAACACTGCACACAGGGGTGATGTCCAGGAAATTCACCGGGAAATAATGCACGTTCGTTTGAATCAAGATGACCTCGATGACAATGGTCAGGAGATCCGCCGTTGCCATGGCTAAAAGGTAGCGAGTGGTGCAAGTAGAGAGGCCGCACTTTCCGCGGTATAGTATTACAATTGTCATAAAATTCACTGGAGAGAGAGAGAGAGAGTGAGTGTGAGAGTGAGCGAAGGAAGAGAACATTACCCTCTGCACATTCTCCGGGACGTAACACGGGATCGAGATTCAGATAAAGATCCGGGGCTAGAGACTTTATAAGGTGGAAATCAGACACGGGTTATCGTGTCTCTGACCTGCCTTCTTCAATATGGAGATAGGACGAGCTGAGGAATCGGCGGCGAGAAAACCGAGCAGTATGAACAGCAACGATCTGTGGTCTCCCGAATCCAGTTGGTGATGTGGCCGATTTCACAGATTTAACCGTGACTGATCAGGCCTCTGGAAACTCTGCATCTGATGGGGCCGATAAAGGATACAGAGAGGAGCTACACACGCAAATTACTGGAGGAGGTGGCACTTCAGGCAGCATCCATTGAATTGAACAAACTCTCGTTTGTAGCCGAGACCGTCCTCAGGACGAAGCCGTGTTCCAATTCATGACGTGTCTCAGCGCGAAAGCAGCGACGTTAGTAACCAGGAATGAGTGGCTCCGTCAGTGGATTAATTCTGGACATGGGTTCAGGTAATCAGACCCAGTCATTGACCAACAAGCTGTGGAATCCGTCTCTAAAGACCCCACAGGGAGACGTGAAACATGGGACCACGGTTCACCCTGATCAGTAACTCAGAAACAGTGACTTAACAATGTAAAACTCTCCCAATCACCCTTGCTGGAGAGCTGCCTGTCCCCATCATTGTTGCAAATTTAGACTGAGTCACATTAAAAGCCGCCCTGTCTCACCTTCCCGGATAGCAACACTGGGACAGCTCTGGATATGGTGTCATTAAAGGCCGGGACAATGTCCCAGTCCGTTCCAGTCAGAGGAGAGTCAGGTACAATAAATGTCCGACTTAGATTAATACAATACAATTTTTTTACATCAGGTATATATTACACCACAAAAAATAAATAGATTAAACCCAAATTTATCTGACCAATGTTTCCGATGTAATCAAGAAATCGGTACTTTTTCACACTCTACTTGGTCTTGTTTTAAAATTCAACCTTTTTGGATAAATCTAAGACTTTTACTGAAACAAATTATTGGAATACAACTGCCACATAGCCCAATATTATTTTTATTAGGCGATATTGAAGGGATAATACCGAAACCTAAATTGAATAAATATCAGAATTTTTTAAAATAGAAATTGCATTGGCAGTAGCCAAAAAAGTTATTGCAATTACTTGGAAATCAGATTCATACTTAACTATGGACAGTTGGAATAATGAAATATATAGCTGCATTCCACTTGAAAAAATTACTTATAATTTAAGAAACGAATGTGATATATTTTTGTAAATTTGGCACCCCTATCTACAAAAAGGATTAAATATAAACGTCCTTTGAAGATAAAATTATTAGTTATTTGAAAAAAAAATAAAGATATATACTAAAGTTACTTTGTACTCCATGGAGTATGTGGGGATCCTCCGATATCGAGGCAATCCTTTTTTTCATCTTTCTTTTTTCTTTTTTTTAACAGGGATGTTAAGGGGGGAAGGGCTAATAGTAATTTTCATTACTCTGTTATTCTATTCATTTTATTTAATTCTCTTAAAATTAATAAAAATATATATAAAAAAGTGCAGAGACAGAGATTCAGTTTTGCTCTGTCATTAAATATGAAAATTCAGAAAGTTGAACTGACAGGATTGTTATCACTGATATATATTTGTACAACGGTCAGAAATTTAGCAGCGTGCAAAATGGTCATGAACAGATTCACAGTGGCTAGCACACAGAAATACCGAACGAGAGTTGCTCTGCTGACTCACCAGGAACGCCAATGACGACAATGAGCAGGTACAATATTTTCTCCACACTCAAGTACGTATCCAAAATTGTAGACATTTTCTCTGTATAGTCATTTGTTCCCGTGCTACAGACGATCACTCGGAATGTTATACTGAGGCAGCACATGCCTGAGGTTTTTAATACCATTCAGCAACTCCAAAGGGACAGATTTCAACAGATTTAAAATTAGAGATTTTTAAGTTATTTACACGATAATTACGGCAGTCAAGTGCAATCCCCATGCTGACAGATTGTAAGTGATTGCGTGAAATAATTATAGAACATCTGTGAGGTTCAATTTGTCCTAATTAACGTCACTGAACCTTCGGGTGACCTGCCGATTAAATGTGTTTCCAAATGCAGTTCAAAGGAACCATTTGCCAGACACAAAATATTGGAGTAAATTAGGTCACTTACGGAGAGCTGCCGAGGCAGATTAGATTGGAACGTGTAGGTGTGTGTGTGTGTGTGTGTGTGTGTGTGTGTGTGTGTGTGTGTGTGTGTGTGTGTGTGTGTGTGTGTGTGTGTGTGTGTGTGTGTGTGTGTGTGTGTGTGTGTGTGTGTGTGTGTGTGTGTAGGCGCTTTTGTTCGTTTTTGTGTATCTCTGTGACTTCTCTCTGTATTTGGGTGTCAGACGCCAGCTAGCAAACTGCTGTCGTTTTATTACTTATCCCCAGCACGGGTCTTACACAAACACATTGGACAAGGATTGTCTGCATTTTCCTGAACTGTATAACACACATCACACTGTATACATCAATGAAATGTCCCATCGTGTTTCGAACATCAAGTCCCAGCAAACAGTCCGTGTAAATTTTCTCGGCACAAATTTATTTCCCTACTATTGAAGTTTTTCCATTTTTCACGAGGAAGAAAGATTGCCTAACATTCAAATATTAATCAAAAATATTAATATTAGCTCAAGAGAGTTTGATTTCTTATGTCTAATCATACACTAACATATATCATCCTTTCCTGGAGACGTCCGACCTGCATTAATAATAGCCCTCTTAAATTCACACATGGACAACTTAACCACTGATACTATCATTGCTACACCTGACTGCCAACACACCAGTGTGCGCACTGCATTTTTAACCTCTTCGCTTAAATTATCTTGTTTATGAATCGCGGCAAATGACACAGCCAATAACTCAACATTCTCTATTTGAGTAGCAATCATGTTAGCCTCATCAATCAGTACTGAAATATCAGGATCATTACGAACCGTACTCCACATTTCCTTTAATCATTAGCCAAAGTTCCCTAAATTTAATATCCCTTCCAGAATAATCTCAATATGCCCTCCAGTAAACACTTTTCACAGTCTTCAACACTTTCCTCAGCACAGCCTGTAGCCTTTTTTATTGTTGATAAGGTCACTGGTAGTTCTTAACTTGCCTGAACTCTTTAATTCTGTCCCTAATTGTTTCTATGCATTCTTCAGTCCACCATGGTGCAGCCTTTCTCCCATGAATTCCCTTTTAATAGGAACCACCTTCGATACTGTTGGATTAATAATGTGAAATTCCATTTCATTGTAAAAATCGACATCAAACTCAACCTTCAGCCCTGACCGACGCTGATCACATAAAGCTTTAAACTCCTCCCAATTTGCTTCAACAAAAAAATCACGTTCTCACCGTGGCTTCTGACCCTGATATAAATCTAAACAACGGCTTATAAAGACAGGCAAATGTCACTCCCGGATCTTTCATCACCCATAACGTCCAACATGCTCACGACAGCCAATATGTTCAAAACTAAAGCTGGATCTCTAACTGTATCAGAATTATTATGAATATTGAATTTCGTGGCGAGAACCAGGATTCCTGAATACATATAACATCGGGAGGATTCCGCAAGTCAGATATAATGTTTTTTAAACTATGGAACATTGGAAATCGGGCTTCTCGCGTACCACTGCAATATTTTAATCCCATAATGTCGACTGGGATTCAGACCCCGCACGCTTCAGAGCTTCATTTACAGCTTCCCACATAACATCAGTTATAACAAGATACTTTTCTGCAGGTTTCATAATACTTTCAATTTCCACAGTTTGATGTGACGACTGAGCAGCAGAATTCACCAGGTCGGTTCTAAACATCACAAACTTTATTTTATCCAGCTGTAAAGCACCATGTGTAAGAGAACTGTCATGCCGACATAGATCCATTGATTTCATAGTCTCTTCTCCAACTGGGAAGAGAAGAAACTATCATCGTTTTGTTTATCTGTGTACAAGATCACTCTCCCTGACTGATGTTCATATGAACTAACCGTCGTATGAATTCATATTTGTCGACAGGCATCTCAGTCCCTGACAACTGGGGAAAACGTGGATCTGAGCTACGACAGGCCGCGTGCAAATCTGCCCCAAACTCAGCACAACCACTTCTGCTCCCTTGCCTTTGTGGAGTACATCGATTTGCTTCGGTCGGTGGTCGCCAGCCCGCGGTTAGTCTCTTCGGGTGGTGTTTGTTGTGGCTGAGGAACAGAGTTGAGGAGCGAAATAGGAGCAAAGGAAATATAATTACAACTCCCAGATGGCTAGGCGCCTCCCCACCCCACAACCTCAGTTCAACAGCTGCCGCTGAGAAAATCCAAAAACTGTCTGATTTCTCATTATCTAGGCAATAACCTTGTATACCACCGTCCAAAACCTCCATAACGTTTTTTCTATAATTTAATTGCAACAGTTCAGGTGCGATTAAACTAGAGATCCATTAAAGTGCGGAGTAACTACCTCACACTGGAACTCAGTGCCTCGACTACTCGTGACCGCTACCCATCATCCTGTGCAGCTACTTTCAGTGATTTATGAACTCCTGTCCGAGGATCCATCTGTAGATCAACGCTGTAGAACACACTGACCAATCTGGCAAGACCTCACAATACAGGAAATCTCATCTGGAGACTTCCAGCAGAAAATATTCCTTGTATATGATGAACTGAATGCAGCATTTAAAGAAACTATTCAGGACAGGCAGCATCAATTGACAGGAAGAGAGTGGACGTTTTAGACGAGACCGTTCCCTTTCCGCAATGGCAATGGCCCTTCTGCCTACCTATTGCATGACGAGCAGGTGCCCCGCAAAATAGTCCGACTCGCCTCCGTTTCTCCCACCTCCTGTCGGGCAAGAATTTGTTTGAATTTACATCTCAGTCATGTGGCCACAGAGCTGAAGGTTCTTTGCCCTGCTGTAAGTGTTTATAACTAACCCTTTCCTATCCTGAACTTATCCACTAAAGAGTTAGTGTTTGGTCTCTTAAAGAGCTATAAAGTGAATCATTCCCAGAAGCCTGGTGTGATACATCACAGATTATTGAGAGGGGCAAGAGATGAGATTACAGGGACTTGATGGATATATTTGTGTTCTCTTGAGCCATGAACAACATCTCAGAAAAACGACGATGAATGATATTCTATTGTTTAAGAAAGGGGATGAATAATCCTGGCAAAGCTGGACTCCATTCAGAGGTAGGGAATTTACTGCAGTCGTTCTTACGGATAGGATGTAGATTTATCGAACACCACACACATAAGCAGAATGGCTGGTTCTTCCAAACTTTGACAACCTGTTTTCCGGCCTAGCCTCAGTGACCTGCAATAGGACTATTGCCTGTGATACTCCTCCCATTTGTATATCTGTCCAAGTCTCTGCTCAATATTGCAATTAAACCTGCATTCACCACTTCCTCTGGCAACTCATTCCACACACACACTGCCCTCGGATTGAAGAAGTTCCCTCCCTAGCCTGGTACTTCCTGGGAAAGTGCAACACCTCACAACTGTCTGCATGACACTCCATTGGCAACGTGTCCAAACCCCCATATCCAGCTGCTCCACTCACGCCCCATGTTCTGATGAACTATCTCGCTGTCCGATCACACTCTGAAACTTGGTGTCATCTGCAATCCCAGTTTGAAATATTGCCATTGAAATACAAAGACTTATGTATTCTGTCCTTTAGAATGTCTTCCAATAAGTTAACAACGACAGACGTCAGGTTCACCTGCCTCCCCGGCTTATCGTCAGAGACTTTCTTCAAATATGGAAGCTAACCCCTCGCACCTCACCCGTGGCTTAGACATCCTAAATACTTCTGCCAAGGCGCCTGCAATGTCTGAATTAACTTCCTGCAAGGATCGAAGGGATATCTTATTTGAAAGTGAATATTTATTCACCCAAATTTAGAGTATCGGACCATAAGATATAGAGGCAGAACTTGTCCATTAGACCCATCGATTTCCCATTTCACCATGGCTGATATATCTACGCTAAATCCCTCATCTACATCCATCTCTCCGATTCTTTTCATTCCCTGAGTAATCAAGAATCTTAGCCTTTACCTTAATGACCTGGCCTCCACTGTCGTTTGTAAGGCCTCTCCATTCCTTTCAAAAGTCTCAAATTTACATTCTTCCTTTTCTTTATGTTCTTGTCTCCTCGAAATGAATGCTAACATCGCATTTGCCTTGCCCACCAGACATGAACTGCAAATTAAACTTTCGGGAAACCTGCACAAGGACGTACAAGTCCCTTTTCTCCTCGATTTTTCTATTGATCTACATTTAGAAAATACTCAGCGAAGAGCATGACCAACATCCTGAAAAGGGAGGGTGAGCAGTCAGAAGTCCTGGTACATGATGGAAACAGCGACATAGCTAGATAAAGACAGGAGAACATGAGAAAGGAATACGACTAGTTAGGAAAGAACTAAGAACCATTTCCTCAAGGATAGTAATCTAGGAATTGCTCCCTATACCTCGAGACATTGAAGATAGGGATAGAACGAGTTGCCAGACAAATGTGTAGCTAATGACTTGAAGCGGGGCAAAAGATTTTGATTTCTGATCATTGGGACCTCTTCTGGGGCAGGCATGATCTGCACAAAAAGAACGAGTAATACACGAATCCCAGTGGGACCAATATTCTTGTGGGGGTGATTACTAGAATTGTGGGGAGTGGTTGAAACTAATATGGCAGGGGTTGTGAACCAGTATGGTAGAGTTGAGGATGGGCCTGTCGGATTACAAGTAGATGATTGATGTAACATGAGTGCACGCAAGGACAAGCCAATAATTTGGTACACCTGCGTGCAGCTTGAAGAGTTAAATTGCACACTAGAGGCAGAATTCAAAAGGGCAGGGAATACAGGAAAGAGCTGAATGAGAGGGTACATTTAGGAGTCAGGAATCATAATGAGACTGAAATGATGCTGCAATTTGAGAGGGAGAAGCATGACTCACATTGTATCTGTCTGGAAACGAAATAAAGGGAATTTCAAAGGCATAAGAGAGGAGCTTGCCTGGGTAGATTGCAGAGAGATACTGGCGGGGATGACAGGAGAGACATGACTGAAGTTACTGGGAATAGTTCTCAAAGCGCACGATAGATATGCCCCGCAGAGGAAGAAGTTCCCAAATGGATGTGGCAGGAAACCGTGGCTGATATGGGAAGTAAAGGATTACATAATAGCTAATGAAATGGCAGAATGTCAGGTAAGTAAGTCGGAATTTGGATGATTGGGAAGCTTCTAAATTCCAACAAAAGGCAGCTACGAAGCAATAATAAGGGAAAAGATGAAATATGGGGACAGACTATCCGATAATATAAAGCAGAATACCAAAATTAATTTTCAGTTATACAGAGTGAAAGGGAGGTAAGCTTTGATAATGGATCACCGGAAAATAATGTTGCTGTGATACGCAAGGGGTATTATGAACGAAGCGGTTTTGCTTAGGGCATGGATCAGAACTTGGAGCTACGTTGTAGTGGTCATTACAGAGACTTGGATGGCTCAAGGGCAGGAACGTACCGGGTTTTAGATGTTACAGAAAGGACAGGGAGCGAGGCAAAAGAGGTGGGGCGTGGCACTGTTGACCAGAGATAGTGTCAAGGCTGCAGAAAAGGTGGACGTCATGAAGTGATTGTCTACGGACACTCGGTGGTGGACGTTAGGAACAGGAAGGGGTCAAATAACTGTACTGGGTGTTTTTTATAGGCCGCCCAGTAGTAACAGGGATATCGAGGAGCAGATAGGGAAACAGATCGTGGAAAGGTATAAAAATAACAGTTTTCATGGTGGGAAATTTTAATATCAATTGGCATCTCCCTAGAACAAATGGTGTAGATGGGGTAGAGTTTGTTAGTTGTGGAGTTCTCCTTCGGTACGTTCCGGTGAGACAGGGAAGTTATGGTAGGGTTTGGGCGCGAGGAAAGTTTGCCCGTCAACCTCTGTTTTGAGACTGGCAAGGAAGATCTATCGCAGAGGACTTACCTGAAGTATGTGTCCGATATGAGAAGGGAGCTGAATAAGGCTTATGAATTAGCTGAGGTCTCGGCTACAAAGCAGAATCAAAGAAATAAGAGGAGGTATGTGAAAAAGTAAGGTTCTCCTAATGCATGCCTGGAGACCGAGTACTCATAAAGAATCTGGGGCTACCTGGGAAGCAAACGTTGGCTCACAGCTGGAAGTTACGCACTATCAGGATTCTGCATCAGAAGCACCCTGTACCTTTGGAGCAAGAGGTGCGTGTTAACCCAGAGCTTGACCTGGTCCCTGCACCTGGTAAGAGGACTCTGCGGCGCCATGGAGAGACAGAAGGACTCGGAGGACGAGGAAAAGGGGTTGTGAGATATGCTGCCTTTCGCCAACTACCCAAAATCTGAGGAAGAGATTCCCAACCTTCCCCAAACGGAGGCAGGTATCCTGGGTGTGGTGGGGAGGATTGGCAGTGCTCAGACAGGCTTGCAGCTGGATCAGGAAGGGGGTGTAGGCTCCAGTGTAACTGGGGATGAAGCTGAGCAGAGGGATCCGGTTTGCAGGAAGGCACGAGTGACAGACCGGGGGAAGCCTCGAGATGTACACCAGAGGTGTCCCAATGAGTGTCTGAAACTGAAGGAATAGTTGATGGGACAAGGAGGTCTCAAAGAATCAGGAGACCCCCCGGTATGCTTGCCTATGTAGCACCAGGGAAACAGAGTGCTACGAATATCCCACTCGGGAGATATGTCACTACAGTTTACAAATGGATTGGAGCTGCTGACGTCACGAAATTCCATTGGAAGAGGTGTTATTAACCTGAGATGACAAATTATTTCCAAGTCATGAGGGCATGACTATTTTGTTGTGTGGAGAGTGCAATGCCCCGGTTCCTAGTTTTACTGTTATACTGCACGTGTTTCATATTGGCTGTTCTGTGAAAGCAGCTTGTTTTCAGCTTGTTTGGCTTGTGGTTGAACGTAAGAGATGAGGAGACATGTGCACCATCCAATTCGGATGGTTGAATTAAGGGGAAGTTTCTCTGGGGAGGGACACTAAGTTTGGGTTTTGTTCTGCGGGGGATGGGGAGAGATGACGCTGTAGAGAAGCGGCTGAGGCATAGGATCTGTTGGTAGAGCCGTTTGTTCGAAATGGGTTGCGAGCGACGTTCGGAAGGTGGTGTGAGCTTTCACGTTGACCGAGGACCCAGTGCCTGAGTGACAGAGAAGTTCTACATTAGTTCCAACCTGAAGAGAAATTGAAGAGCATGAAGACCAGATCAATCTCACCGTGCTGAATTCGGAAGCGGTGTGGAGAGAACATGCAGAGGAAATAATTGAGACGAAGAAAGGAATTTCTCTTCATTGGCAGAGGGACGGAACTTCAGAGAAACCCTTGTGGAGAAACTTCCAATATTGGAAAAGTACAGCAGAGGCATGGAGACTGTAAGAATGGAATATAGCTTCAAATGAGAAGTATGATGGTGTGGAATGGATGCAGGAGGGCGGGGCTGAGGAGAACCATGGAGTGAATACAAGACTCAGAAATGAACTGAATCAAACTTTTCCACACTGAAGACAGGATACAAAAGAAAGTACACAGAGGGAATTTTCCCGAGGTGAGGAGACAGGAAACGGGATAAGTTGGAACTGTGACGGGGAGAATACCCTTCAGCAAATGTAGTGTAAGTTTGCAACATTTCACCCGAGGTTCCACGGAAGCTCAATCTTTGAAATACTTCATAATATTCTCTTTATATATATAAATCGATGAGATTAGATGCGGAAAAAGGAAAAACTTCTTCGTGGGAAAATATTAGCCATGATAATGTCTCATTAAGGAATAGCTTCTCCTCGTATTTCACAAGTCTATCCGGATTTCCTCTAATGTTCACAGTGTTTTCTCAGTTATTACCCAGTAGGCTATGCTCTATTTGCCCCGTTTCGTTTTCCTGGAACGCTTTCAGTTACGTGTCCTTTATCATATGGCTTGGAGAATTTTGGTGGTGAGTTTTTGTCAGGAAGCGTATCTCGCCCAGTTTTCCACTGAGACAGTGCACAACAATGGAAGGAAAAGACAGGCTACTGAGCGGGCGGATGTTACTGCGGATTTTTCACGTCAGGTAGCTGAAGGATGGATGTCCGCGGTGAAGGGAGGGCCAAGCGGGAATGACTGAAAGAGCACTGAACTCTGGGATCATGGGACTGATTTGGACGGGACTTTGGAGTGATTTCCATACAAGTGCATAAAATTATAAACTCAGCGTTCTCGATTAAGCTGTGCCGTTAGTCATGCAAACATCTGTCTTCAATTTATCCCCTAAACTCGGTTTACAATTTGTGGCTCATAAATGTATTTTTCTCCCGTCTTCACCGATTCCACATCGCTCCCCTTATCACTTCATTTCTTGAATATTGAGATCAGTTCTCTTTATATCGGCGTGGGAATGTCATGGGGGAAAATTCCGGTTAACAAAATTGATGTATATACAGCCCGGAAGGTAGTTCATCTAAGCGAATAATTAGTAGTGGTGTCTTGTGACTGGGACGTCATGTCTCAGAAATATGACTGTGATCTTAAAGGAATAATCTCGGCAATTTAACGAAGCAGGAAGGTAGAGGGAGTTTGGATGGACTTCAGTAATGTTTCTAAGAAGGCTTCCATGGCAGATACAGGGACGCCGAGATGAGCTGTCAAACTAGTTACAATAGCAAACTAGTTAGCTCGGTAAATGGATGCAAATGATAGTGTGCGTGTGTCTCTCTCTTCCCGGACGCCAGCAATAAGCGGCGAGTGTAGATTTGCTGTTGGGTCCTTTATTGTTTGCAAAACAGTATGTGAAACAATTTGTGACTTAATGCACTTCGTGAAATAAAATTCTGGGAGGACATACAGACCTTTGTAGGGTCGCAAGGGGTTCTTTTTATACTCGCATTGTCTAACAAGGCTTTGAGCGATGGTAGATCAAAATTCACCAGATCGTTTCTGGACTGTGGGGAAGGGAATAAACTATAAGGAGAAGTTTGATTGATTGATATAGAAAATAAATTGAAGGGTCCTTGTAGAAGTTTATACAATTATGAGGAGGTGTATATTGTGCAGATAGCCAACAACTTTGTCTTTTCCTACGTCAGTAGTAGCTAACACTACAGGCACATGCATACACAGATCTGAAGACATCCTTTCTTTGCCCAGTGTTGCGGGTGCAATTCTGATTCCCACGCCATGTGAAGGATTTGGTAAGAACTGAGCGATGGTAGATCAAAATTCACCAGATTGTTTCTTGGACTATGGGGAAGGGGATAAACAATAAGGAGAAGTTTGATTCTTCCAAATAGAAAATGAAGTGAAGATTCCTTGTAGAAGTTTTCAATTAGGAGGAGGTGTATATTGTACAGATAGCCAACAGCTTTGTCTTTTCCTACGTCAACAGTGGCTGAAACTACAGGCACATGCATACACAGATCTGAAGACATTCTCTTTTCACCCCGTGCGCGTGGTGATGTCTACAGCAGACGTGCTGGATGGAGGTGACAATAAAATAATGGAAAAGTGTCTGGATAGCCCTTGGTTAACGAAGGAAGCGAGGGATTCGGGATGTATTATGGCTCTGGGGATTAACATAATTCGCCATAGTCGACTTGGGGCAGAACCTATGCAATATTGATCCCCCGCTGCAATTTACAAGAAGGTGGCTCTGTCAGAGCGTTGACCGCAGCGAATCTCCACTGCCAGTGTAAAAGTCATTGCGATTGCTCCAGCTTTACCCGAGTTACCCTGCGGCCAGATGAGCCCTGAGTGTCAAAGCAGATGTGAAACGGAGCGAGTGAATGAAATCAACTGAGTGATCGGATACCGATATTGTTGATGACGTCACGCTGTCAAGGGCGCTCCTGCACGGAAATGGAGTTGAGTGTTATTTTATTTCAAGTCAATTTAATAGCGAGACCCATAATATTAAACACATAAAACCCAGATGCACATCGCGACCCAATGGCGGATGCCCGATGCGGAGAATTAGTTGTTAATGAACTTTTGACCTTTAGGAACATGTGCTTTGCTTTAACTGCGTTTATTAATCAATATTAAAAACAAAGTCCAAGGAGATTTTAACACCCGCCGCATTTCTTCTCTAAACTGAGCCTGGGTCGCTGTATAAATGCAGCTGTTCGTGCAGGAACTCAGGTACATGAGCATGTAGCCGGCTTCAGTGGCGACATAGGCAGAGTCGGTGTAATCGCCGTCGTAATGCGCGGTTCCTGTGAGTCGGGTGGTCAGAAAGCTCACAGTGACCGGCAGCCACAACAGAATGAAACTGCCGGACACACTAAAGAGTAAAATGATGGATTTCCGGCGGCTTTCCATCTCCGGATCCTTCTGTGTTTGACTGTTGTGACCGCGCAGTCCGCGGCGCACTTTACTGGCTAATAAAATGCGCCTCACTGTCAGACAGTTAAACAGGGCTATCAGAGAAAAAGGTATTATAACCGTTAAAATACTCTGCAGAAAGGAGAATGTGACTCCCACAGGAGACGTCATGAACCATGAGCTCGGCTGACAGCCCCATTGAATACCGTTAATTACATACACAGGTTTATACTGAAATAGATACGGGACGCTCTGTAAATGCAGCAGGACCAGCACGGTTATAATGCCGGCAACAGCTGTCCTCACTGTGCAATATTTCACTTTAAGCTTCTGACAACAGATTGCTACAAACCGATCGCCTGTGAACAGGACAGTGCACCAGACCGAGGTTTGTAGGCTGGTCGACGTGAAGTACAGGACGACCTTACAAGCCGATGTGTAGGACAGGAAGGATGTTGGAAACTGGTACATGACGAAATGATACCCGATTACACAGAACATCATCACCAGGAGATCTGCCATTGCCATGGCAACCATGTAGTGGGATATACATTTGGAAAGGCCGCAATTCCCTCGGAAGAGAACCACCATTGTCAACAGGTTCGCTAGGGAAAGAGATACAAAGTGTGAGTTACAAACAGGGCGAGGAGAAGTGTTTGCGAAGTCCAATGTGAAAATACTATTCCGACAGTGATCGACAAAATATGTTCCAAGCGAGAATATTTTAAAAATATTTCAAGAGACTAAAAACCCCTCATTCAGTGAACTAAAACGGTTTGCAGCCGAACTGCGCATTTGCTCCTGGTTAAGTTGCTGATGATACGCTCTCGATTTCACCTTGGCGATGTAACCGAAAGGGGCAGCACCTCTGCTCATTCGCCATCACAACCCAGAAACACGGAGATCACCATCTTCTCCCATACCTCCCTTGCGCCCTGCAACCCCCACCCGTGGGATCGTCATTTCAATGGCTCTTACCCTCGAAACCCCATTCAGGCACCAGCTGTCGGGATTGAGAGCCGCTGAACCCAGCGGCTATAGGAGAATCGGCTGATGTGAACTCGACAGGTTCCACTCAACGGAGCTCTCATGATTATTGAGCCAGTACTGCCCCGGACTAAGTGGGGTCGTGTTGTTCTCGGTCACCATGCCCAGGGTGAAACCGATGCACTCGTTCCCTGCGTTTAATCAATGAATGAGCACGGGGCCGTTTGAACAGAAACGGACTTCACTGACTTGTCCAGTGTCGCTTGTACACAAACTAACCGAAATTCAATAGTTTCAGACATGCCGATCAATAAATAAGCTCCTCCTCTGGGATATATCTGCCCTTTTGATCGCATTCGTTATCATCTTGCAGGAGCAATAGGGAGAAATTATTTCAAATCCCTAGCTGGACATGCTTGTGATAGCTATATTTAATATAATTCCCAGCTAGTACGGGTAAGACATGCTATCAAAGGTTTGATCGAAAAGCCTAAAGTGGCGGGGCGCGGGAGAGAGGGGGAGAGAGAGAGGGAGAGAGAGAGGGAGACGAAGGTAAGCAGAATTTATCCTGAAACTCCACTCTCTGTCCAATTATGATAGATTGGAAGGTGCTGTGTTGGGCGGCAGTTGGTACAATCCACAATGATCCCAAAATTCGTACTCTTCTTCAAAAATAAGTTATATCACAAGACTTATTTCAATCTGTAACAATGCGTGGTTGCCGATTTATACCTGCCAGCGGGGAGGATTGATTTCTCTGAATTTGAGCAGCATCGTCAGGGGTGACCTTTGGAGGGGGGAGGGGGCGGCAGTGAACGTGAGAGGATCCACCGGAGAGGATCATCTCTGCAGCAGTAGTCTGCCGTGTCTCCGCGCTGGGTTGGTTTCACCGGTACAAGACACCCAGTGAAACCACTGTTAATCGAAGAGCGTCCCGAGCATTTCAGACAGAGAGTAATTTCAATGTGTCGTCTTACCCGGAACACCGAAGGCTGCGAGAAAAGGGTAAAATGCAATCCTTACATCCCGGATTGTTGGTAGAGCCATTTTTTGGGTATTGTACAAAATGTACCGCACTCCTTGCACTAAGCGCCACTCGCCTGCGCTCTGAGCTGGCTGCCCTTTTATACATTAATCTATGCCCCGATGAAAATAAAACAACAGGCACAAAGGTTGCACAATGACTCAAGTTAGTTATAGTCAGTGAACAAACAAGGCGCCGTTTCTAATTCTGTGTTCTCTCGGCACCACACCGTCTAGCAAAGTAGACAGTCAGGAAGTTTTTAAAGCTGTTCCAGGCATTCCGCATTGAAATGCCATTCATGACCTGTCGCCTAGTTCCATTGTTGCCTTCACATTCATTTTATTTAATATTAATTGTATGATATTTCGGTCCATATCTCTCAAAGCAAATGTTTGCTCTGTGCGAGCTCACGGTTTATCCTGAACACAACCCCACGTTATATGAGCATTACAGCGGGCTTGCACAGTCCGCATTAGTTGCCCAATAAATGTGTGGAACATACCGATTTCATCACCTTATTCAAACTTTGCTCATTTTTCTTTTTTTTTATTTATTTTTTATTGAATTTCATCATTGAACTGAAATTTCCATAAGATCTATTTCAGATATTGTACATATATAACATATAATCATATATGTCAAAAATCTCCAAATAGTATTTATCTGAGGTAAACACTTATAGAAAACAGTCGAAAGAAAACAAAGCAAGCAAAATGAAAAAAAAACTACGTACAAGTAGAGAGTGATTTTTTTAACAACATATTCATTGATATGTGAGAATAAAATCAGGCCTATGAGGCATTATGTAGTTAACCCATTTTACCCAGTATGAATCAAATTGTTCCAGCTAATGATTAAAATATGCTGTTAACTTCTCCAATTTGAAAATGTCCATTGTAATTTCCATCCATGAATTTAAATGTGGGCTCTCCTGTGATAACCATTTCCTAGTAAGAGTCTTTTTACCAGCCACCAACAGTATATTCGTTAAATATTCATCTATTTTACACCATTCTTGAGGTAGACACACAAAATATATGGTCGTACTCTCTAAGGGTATTTCACATTTAAAGATGTCTTAATGATTTGCATTTTGATTTCCACAATTTTTCCAGCGAACAGGGAGGTTACTATCATAATGGGATTTCTAAGAGGGTGTAATAAAAAACTTATCAAATTATTTCCATCCAAACTCCCTCCATTTCTGTGAACTGGTACTCTTCCATTGATACCTCCATATTATTGTCCATTCTTCCTCAGATATAATTATCCCTTCTTCATTCTCCCATTTTGTTTTAATGTATGAAGCCGAACGTGTTTTAAGTTTTGACAAACCCTTATACATGCTTGAAATGATTCTACTACCGTTATCTGAATTCTATGCTTTTCTAAATAGCTCTATCAAGCATGTACGTGCCTTGGTTACATTTTTAAGCGTTTTATTAACATATTGTCCCATCTGTAAATACCGATAAAAATCTTGTTTTTCTAATAAGTGTTTCTCTTTAAGCACTTCAAAACTGAACAGTGTTCCTTCTTTCATTATGTTGAAAAGAAATGTTATTCCTTTAGCTGCCCAGTCCTTAAACCTAGCATCCAGTTTATTCGGTGTAAAATCCGAGTCATATGCACACCATTGAATAATTGCAATATCTCCCTCTAGATTTTATTCTTTTATAATAGTATTCCATATTTTAAGAGTCAATTTCACCCATGAGTTATCAATAGTATTTATGTACCTTTGCAGGTTGTTAGCAGCCAGAATTGCTTGTATGGGGATGGGAAGTACCCACTCCTCAAAGTTTTTCCATTGAGCGTCATATGATGGGTTGCACCAACATTTCACAGCTCTCAACTGTGCTGCAAAATTATAATCTCTAAGAGAAGGTAGGCTCCATCCCCTTTTCCTTTGTTAATTGCAAAGTTTTCAGACGACCTCTAGGCCTTTTACCCTGCCAAATATTCCTTGATAACATCTTGTTCCAATCATTGAATTGATTTTGATTAATCTCTATTGGTAGTGTATGAAAGAGATATAACAGGCTGAGCAATATATTAATTTTAATAGACTCAATCCTTGAACTGAGACTAAAAAAAAGAAATCAGGTTCCATCTTGCCATATCTTCCTTAATTTGTTTTATAAAAAGTCTGATAATCACATTCTCATAATTTTGCCAAATCTTTTGGCACAATAATGCCCAGATATTTGAAAGACTCTGTTTGCCATGCCCCGGGTATCGACTTTCTATTTCACTTGGTGGGCTCTAGTTATATGAAAGTAATTGGGTTTTATCTATGTTAATCTTGTACCCTGATATTTTACCATATTGTTCAAAGGATTGCATCAATTTAGGTAAAGAGTACGTTGGTTGCCCTAGATAGATCAAAATGTCATCAGCGTAGCAAGCCAAATTATGCTCTGTACCTTTAATAGTAATTCCCCTGATATCTTCATTTTGTCTGATGTATCGAGCTAATGGTTCCAGACACAATGCGAAGAGTAGCGGTGACCATGCACAACCCTGTCTTGGGCCCCTTTCTGGAGTAAGACTATTTGATAAATATCCATTGATTTTAATCCATGCCATACAGTTATGAATTCGGCAGGACAGTAGCATCTGGTGAGCTGTTATTTGCACTACCGCTTGGGACCATCCACGCCGACAAAAAAATAAATACTAAAAACAATAATGTACAAAATACAGGACTGCACTTGATCTAGCTCAACGGTGATCAGCTGACTGCAGCTGACATTAAGGTAGAAGTGATGCAAAGTGGGCGCGATTTTAAATCAATGTTAGCAGGGAAATCATGCTACGAGAAGAATAAACACCAGAGAGTCTGCAAGAGATGGTTGAGATTAGGAACAATGATCTAACCCAGTATTACAATTGCAAAGCAAGTGTGCGAAGAGCTGTTCAGGCAACATGAGTTCCCTTTTACCAAAACTTGCCGTTTCGGATGTAGGTATTTTGTTTTCTCTTTGAGACTGTGTATATTGTGGGTGTTTCTGAGCTGATCTCCTGAAAGTCCTGTTGAAGCAAAGGCTTTGATTCTGTTCATGGTTTCGATACATCGCAAACAGTTGGGGTGACCAGTTACAGAAAGTGGCAGACGGCATAGCGGAACGAAAGCCATCATTTCACTATTTAGGGCAGAAGGCTTGGTGGGCGAGAGGCGAATTTTTCCTGGCATGTTTTAAAGAAAAGCTGTGACAACCGCGAGATTCTAATCATTTTAATGGGGTCCTACCAAGGCAAATGGGTATCCTATGGAAGCCTTAATAGTTTATTTTACTATTCTGAAAGCGTCCTCGTTGAGTCCGGCCTGATAGCGGTTACAGAGATATGGCTGTAAGATGACCGGGTTGGGTGTTCATTATTACAGCATGTCAAAGAACAAGAGGCAGCACAGATGTTCAGTGGGAAACCCGAATAATCTTCATTGTTGATAGAGACGTAGCTGTAATGCAGAATATGTGTGATTTTAAAATCAGACAATGGGAATAGTAAACACAAAAGAGTCTGCAGAACTATTTGCTGGGAAAGCCCAAATCGTCGGACGCCATCTATGGAGAGGAATTTCTTGACGCGAAACGTCGAATGTTTATTTCTCTGCATAGATACTGCCCTACCTCCTAATTCCTGCAGTTTTGTTATGGATTTTTCCCAGGGCTGAAATGGCTAACATGAAAGGGCACAGTTTCAAGGTGCTGGGAAGTGGGCACAGAGGAGATAATTAGGGTGTTTTTTTTTACGCAGAGAGTGGTGAGAGCATGGAAAGGGCCTCTGGCGATGGTGGTGGAGGCGGATATGATAGGGTCTTTGAAGAGACACTTGGATAGGGACATGGATCTTCGTCAAATAGAGGGCTGTGTGTAACCCTGGGTAATTTCTAAAGGAAGTAGAGGTTCGGCACAAAATTGTTTGCCTGGGATATCACAGAGTCCTGGGATACACCAGTTTTAGTTGCAAGTGCAATGGACCCGGGTTCAAGCAGCGCATGTTTTTAAGGTGTTGAGCTACTATTTATTTTCTAAGCTCAGATTTTTGCTTCTGGTGTTCCTTTGTTATTGCTGGAAATGTGTTCAGTCCCACTGTTGCTCACACAATTCACAAGAGTAATCTCAGGAATGAGAGGGTTTATGTACGAGAAGCATCTGATGACTCTGGGCCTGAACTCTGAGGAGTTCAGAAGTATAGAGCTGGACGGGATCTTATTTAAACCCGCAGAACGCGGAACAGCCTGGAGACAGTGGACATGGGGAGGATGTTTCCATCAGCCGGAGAGTCTGTTATCTGAGAGGACAGCTTCAAAATGAAGAAGTTTCTCTTTAAACCTGAGATGAGAGAAACTTCGTCAGCAAAAGAGTGGTCGGCCTGCGGAGTTTGTTGCAACAGCTGGTGGTTGAAGCTGTCATTTGGTATAATATTGGTAATATATTATTGATCGATAGTGTAGGAATCATGTTTTGTTAGCCAGAACAACTACACGATTAATTCAATACAGCACCAGGCATGGCAAAAAGCAGCCTTTACAATTTTAGATTCATCATTTCAAAATGGCTACAGTGTTAACCTTTGTCACAATGTAATTCAGAGCGTGTGCTGCTGACTTTGTTATTTCCTTTTTCAGTTACTGTTGTTGAGCCACTTCCTCCGTTTCCACGGTAACAAACCACGAGAACTGCAAGAAGTGTTGCACAATTTCATCGTTCTGTGTTCACTTCCTCTTTGCGTAGAATCAGTAACCTCGGGAGCAACTTCAACGGAATGATAGTGGGAGGAAAGGATTCTGTGAGCATTAGCTGTGTGGAGTGAACATAGAAATATAGAAAACCTGCAAGCCCTTGGCTAACCCTCCTGTCCGAAACATGTACTTACTTCAAAAATTTCCCAGGGTTAGCCTTAGTCCGCTATTTTTCAAAATCCATGTATATATCCAAGATCCTCTTAAAGGACCCTACTCTGTCCGCCTCCACCCACGTCGCCGGCAGCAGTGTCCACGTACACACCACTGTCTGCGTAAAAGGAAAAAAAAATACCCCAGACATTGCCTTGGTACCTACTTCCAAGCACCTTAAAACTGTGCCCTCTCGTGTTAGTTATTTAAGCCGTGAGAAAATGCCTCTGCCTACCCGCACGATCATTGCCTCTCATCACGTTATACACCTCTATCAGGTCACCTCTCATCCTCCATCTCTCCAAGGAGAAATGGCCAAGTTCACTCAACCTATTCTCAGAAGGCTTGCTCTCCAATCCAGGCAACATTCTTATCTATCCCCTCTACACCCTTTCTATAGTTTGCACATCCTTCGGTTAGCGAGGTGACCAGAACTGAGCACAGTACTCCATGATGGGTCTGACCAGGGTCCTATATAGCTGTAACATTACCGCTCGGCTCTTAAACTCAATCCCACGGTTAATGAAGGACAATGCACCATAAGCCTTCCGAACCACACAGCCAACCTACGAGGCAGCTTTGAGTGTCTGATGGACTGTGATCCTCTACACTGCCAAGAGCCTGACCATTAATATTATATTCTACCATCATATTTGACCTAGCAAAATGAACCACCTCATACTTACCTGTGCTGAACTCCATCTGCCACTTCTCAGCCCAGTTTTGGATCAAACCGCGTCCCGCTGTAACCTCTAACAGCCCTCAACACTATCCACAATACCCCCAACCAACGTGCCATCAACAAATTTATTAACTTATCCCTCCACTTCCTCATCCAGGCCATTTCCAAAAATTGCTAAGAGAAGAGGTCCCAGAGCAGATCACTGAGTCGCAGCATTAATCTTCGATTTGCATGTAGAATATGACCCGTCTACAACTACTCTTTGTCTTCTGTGGAAAAGACAATTCTGGATTCACAAAGCAAGTTCTGCTTGGATCCCATGCCTCCTTAGCTTCTCAATTAGCCTTGCATGGGGTACCTTATCAAATGTCTAGCTGAAATCCATATACACTACATCTCCTGTTCTACTTTCACCAATATGTTTAGTCCAATCCTTAAAAAATTCAGTCAGGCTCGTAATAATCATATTATGCCTCTACAAATGTTCATAAATCAGGATCTCTCGATCAACTTCCCAACCACTGAAGTAAGACTCATTAGTGTATAAATTTCTTGACTATCTCTGCTCACTTTCTTGAATAAGTGAACAACATCCGCAAGTCTCCACTCATTTAATATCTGTGCATTAAAAATAATCGAAAACTGTTCTTGCAGGAAATTTAAAGTAAAAAAGAGAAAATGCTGGAAATATTTGGCAAATCGGCAGCATCTTGGATAGCCCCAGGTCTGAAACTGTGTCTTCACCATTTCTCCTTCACGGATGTACCCTGATGTACTGCGTCTCAGCATTTTCCATTTTATAACTTTACATTGTGTTTCTGCTACCCTGAGGGAAACATCACAGCCAACTGTGCTGTGCAAGATCCCACACAGCAAGAAGATAGTGATCAAATGTGCTCAGTTTAGCTGCTGGAGACAAGCTGAAGTGTATTCGCATCCTCTCACAAGCTACAGACCGTGAACCATCCTGAGCAACAGCCCAGGCAGAAGACCCTTAGGTTAGGTTCCCGTCCCACCTCGGTCTGTGAATCGAAAATGGCAGGGACACAACGGCAAATAGTCGGCAACAAGTCGTCTGTGTGTGGCTTATAATATAGATGGAGTCTCTCAGAATATAGAACTGACAGCATACGGGCTTCAATCCAGGTTGGTAATTTTACAGCTGGGATTGGATTTTTTTCTGTCTGCAGTAAGGCTGAGGTCACGGTGGTTAGACGTTGGTTATGGAGAAATTTCCGTCTGCACCACCTAGTGGGACATCATACCTGTCAAGAATTCTGGAGATTTTAGAAGAGATAACTATGGAGATAGATGAAGTTGGGCAGTGATGCTGTCCACATGGACGTTGGTAAAGCCTCTAACATTGCAGCTGATCTGGAAAGCTCGGTCACGTGGGATTCTCGGGAAGCATGTGAAGTGGATTCACTTCGGGCTCGATGACAAGAAGCAGAGGGAGATGATTGAAGATGGATGCAGCGAATGGAGGCCTGTGATGAGTGGGATGTGCGTATAATTGTCGAGACGTGTAATTCATTATTCATGCTTTTGGCTTTTATATGAATGAGCATGGTACGGTTAGCAAGTTTGATTCTAACTTCGAGTCCTTTCCTGATCTCTCTCTGTCTTCATCTCCAGAGACAAGTTGTCAACCGGCTTCTTTTATAAACCAACACGTACAAACAAGCTGGAGGAGCTCAGCAGGTCGGGTAGCATCTGATGCTGTCCGACCTGCTGAGTTCCTCTAGCTTGTTTGTACGTGTTGATTTGACCACAACATCTTCAGTGTACTTTGTGTCTTTTACAAACCTACTGATACCCTTGGCAATCTCGACCATACCTTTTCCCAACCTATCACTTGTAAAATGCTCTACCCTTTTCTCAGTTTCTTTGCTTCCGCTGCATCTGCTTCCAGGATGTGGCTGTCCTCCCTCCACTATTGATGCTCACATTTGTCATACGTCCGTGCTCACCCAACTTCCGACCACCGTAATAGTAATAGAGTTCCTCTTGTCCTTACCTCACTAATCTCCCTCCAGCTTCATATCCCTGCAAGAGTCCTAAGTGCAACAGCTACCCGTACACCTCCTCCCTCACCTCCATTCAGACACAAAACAATCCATCCAGGAGCACAGCACCTGCGAATCTGCTGGGGTCATTTATTGCGTCGTGTGCTCCCGATGCGGCCACCTTTATATTGGTGAGACCCGCCATAAATTGGGAGACCGTTCTGTCGAGCATCTCTGTATCGTCTGGCACAACGGGGACTTTACAGTGGCCAAACGTTCCCATTCTGACGTCTCGATCAATGGCCTCCGCTTGTGCCAAGATAAAACCACCCTCAGGGTGGAGGAGCAAAACCTTATATTCCATCTGAGTGCTCTCCAACCTTATTGTATGAATATTGAATTCTTCTTCCAGTAAACAAATACCCCCACCCAATTACTCTATACCCCACTCTGAACTTATATTCAATCTGAGTGCTCTCCAGCCTTATTGTATGAATATTGAAATCTCCTTCCAGTAAACAAATACCCCCCACCCACTTCTCAGTTCCGCACTCCCCACCCAGAGCTTACATTTCTGCTCAGCAGCCTATTACTTCCTCCTGTGCCCCCTCTTTCCCTTTCTCCCATTGACAACGCTCCGATTCTTTCGTCTCCAGCCCTTGAACTTCACTTGAAGTCACTTGACTTCAGCTATCACCTTCCACCTCCTCTCTTTCTACTTCCCCACCTCTTTATTCAGATCACTTCCCCCTCCTCCTCAGTAATGAAAAAGGCTCGTGGTCCAAAATGTGTACTGTTTATTCTTTCCCATAGATACTGCCTGTTGTGCTGAACTCTTCCATCATTTTGTGTGGTGTTTTGGATTTCCAGCATTTGCAAGCTTTCTCGTCTTTGAGTGTGGTAATTACGGTAACAATTATTTGGGCTTTGTTGAGATTGTACCTGGAATAAGGTGTAAAACCCCGCTCTCCATACTAACACGGGTTATACAGACCAAAGAACAAACTGCCGGAGGAACTCAGTGGGTCGGGCAGCATCTGTGTAGGAAAATGGACCGTCAACATTTCGGGCCGAGACACTCCCTCTGGATTGTGAGTGGACGGCAAATAGTCGGAGAAAAGACGAGAGGTTTGGGGATGGGGCAAGAGCTGGGGAGTGAGAGGTGGATCCAGTTGAGGGGAGAGGTAGGAAGGTGGAAATAATGACGGAGTGCGAGGTGAGTGGTGCGGGCCACACGGGGCTGCAGAAATGGAATTTAATTCCATGGAGGATTATAAGAAGTGAGAGAGTGTTTGCTTTGGAGATTCGCCAGACTGACTCCTGCAGGGGGAAGTCTCAGTCATCGTCCTCACATAAAACAGAGGCCGGCAGATGTGTGGAGACCGAAGGGATCGAGGAAATGAGGATCGGGCACAAACATGTGGCTGAGATTGAAGAGCTGCCGTCATCTTGTTGATGGTTTAAGGGACAGAATGGCCACCTCCTCCTGTTTCTCACTTGATGTTTCAGTTTTCCTGTCCAGTGAGGCTCCGGAGGAATGTAAATAGAAATTAGTGTTTATAAACATAGAAGTGTTTTCAATGAAACCTGCATAATTCCTGTTGGAGTGGGAATTCTGTATCGGACCGGGATGGGAATTGATCCCGTAACTCTCAGAACCGGGTGGTGGAGTAATCGGGACATGGAAGATGCAGAGGGAAAAACTGAAAATTGTAGTTGGTGTTAATACGAAATAAGATGTAAAATGCGGCAGGTAGGTCGGGCAGCGTGTGAAACCGGTTCAGATGGGAGACCCTCCTCCCGTCACATGATCCTGTTTCTCACTCCCATTTCAAACGCCAATCTGCAGCACGTGAGAGTTCCACCGTCAAAGCTCCGCCCCCGCGCTCACATTCCCCGGATGGGCGGTGGTTTTCTTTCCGTTCTCTGTTGAAGCGGATCATCGGCTTGGAGCCGGAGGACCGATCTCTGTCTGGAGAACAATTTGACCAAGTTCTCATCAGTGAGTATTGAGGCCGGTCACTCGGGGTGAACGCGACCGACAATTTCCCATCGGTGAGTACTGAGGCCGATCCCGGTGTGTGTGTGTGGGGGGGGAGGGGTAGAGATTTTGGGCAGTGAGTCCCTTTAACTTCCTCGAACTGGCCGCCTCTTTCCACTTCCTGGACACAAACTGCAGGGGTCCGTCAGGGTTGTAGGTCCTTCACACTGAACCGCCTGAGAGGAGCCGCCGCTCAGCCCCTGGTGTTCTGGTCCCAGGAGCGGGGTGAGTGGTGATGCCGAGACTGAACCCATCCATTAAGATGTACCTGGGGAACTTTACTTCCAACAACCGGCTCGGTATCGGATCCAAGCTTCAGATGGATCGATGGCTGGGGTCGATAATTGTTTTACATATTCCCAACACACTGAATGCGGCCATTCGGCCGGCATTGATTGTATGGAGTGTATTACACCAGGGTCAGAATGAACTGATAACCAACAAACATTTTAGCGTGTTGCTGGTATTTTACAATCAGTTACCATCTGTGCATAATATAAAGAGGTGGGATAAAGCTACAGTTGCAGGAAATTTCAAGTAAAAAGACGAAAATACTGGAAAAGCCGATCGACAGCATCTTGGACAGTTCCAGTTCAGATATTGGATCTTCCACCATTTCTCCTTTCTCGGATGTAACCTGATGTACGGAGTTCCCATATTTTTCTATTTTATAATTTTACATTTTCTTCCTGCTACACTGAGCGGAAGCATGGCAGACAGCTGTGCTGGGCAAGATCCCACACAGCAATGCCATTGTGATCAAACCTGCTCAGTTTAGTTGTTGGAAACAAGCTGAAGTGTATCTGCATCTTCTCACAATCTACAGACCGGTGAACCAGACTGAGCCCCGGCCCCGGCAAAGGGTTCCAGTTCAACATCAGTTTGTGAATCGGAAATGGCAGGAACACCACGGCAAATCGCCGGCACCATAACGTCTTTGTATGGGTCATAATATTGGGTTAGTGACTCTGAGGGTATGGAACTGGCAGTATGCGAGCTTCAGTCCAGGTCGGCAATTCTACAACTGGATTGGAATTTCCTCAGTCTACCGTGAAGCTGAAGTCCCGGTTGGTTGGACATTGATTGTGGGGAAATTGTCATCTGCACCACTCAGTGGGACATCATATCTGACAAGTATTCTAGAAACTTTTGAAGAGCTAACTGAAGACAGATAAAATAGAGCAGTGATGTTATTTGTTACGTACCCGTGGGTATCTTATACCAGTCACGTGACCATGATGTAATTGAAGCTATGCTGGAGATGAGGTAATGGTCTTGTGATGGGGGATTGATGTCATTTTCCCGCCAGTGAGAGATCATGTGATAGTTTCCCCCCTAACCGGGTATTAAAGGAGAACCCCACCCTGTGACGTGGGCAGTTCGTGTTTGAATTTGCTAGTGACTCCACGCTTCTGTGTATTCCGATGTTATGACGCAGATTCATTTAAAAGTGGAGTTTTACTTTCTGCCTTAAGTCAAAGGTTATTGCCGTCAGTTTTGCCATAATACTGCCAGTCCAGTCATTGGAGAGTGAAGATTTGAAGTTCGGTAAGTTAATGATCGAGGAAAGTTGATTTCGATGGTAAAGCAGGTTCGACTTTGTTTGATTCTCATTCGGAAGGAATTTGTCAGCTATGCCCATGATAACTCCTGTGCTACCAGAAAAATAGAGGGTTGGGTGAAGTTTTGCCAAAGAAAGGTCAGTGCCTTTAAGCCGTTTCATTTTCTTCATCATGAATCCTTTGATCAAAACATACTTCGTCTGGGAACAGCAGTAACACGACGTGAAAGAGAATTTAAATTGTTTCAAGAAGTCTCTCCTAAGCGACTGGCTAAAATTTTGGGCTTTCGTATTACTACTTCTGAGAACTGTTTTTGCATTATCGTTTTAAGAACTGTTTTCGGATTCTCGCTTTAAGAACTGTTCGAGCTGCCGTATTGCAGCTGACTTCCGGTTGTTAGGCGTTTGTTTACTTTTTGGTTTTTTTAGCAGTGTTTAATAAATGTTTTATTTGTTATAAAAACCCTGTTTCAATCATATATTCATTGTTGCTGGATTGTAACATATTCATCTGAACTTTGGAAAAGTCTGTAACAAGTTCCCGCATGACAGCTCATCTGGAAGGATAGGTCACGTGGGATTCTCGGGGAGCTGGTGAGCTGGATTCACACCGGGTTCAATGACAGAGAGCAGAGGGTGATGACTGAAGATGGATTTAACGAATGGATGTCCGTGACGAGTGGGAAGTGCATGTCAGTGTCGAGGCCTCGTTAATTAGATATTCATGACATTGATTTGTATATGAATGTACATGGCATGGTTAGAAAGTTTGATACTAAATTCAGGAGTCTGGTTCATATTGCAACAGGTTACAATGAATTTTCCCAACTTGCTGTTTCGGATGTATGGCGGGTCTACATTGTGCTTAACAAGGTACCATATAACTATCTGATAATAGCCAGGTGCTGTGTCCAAAGAAATCTTGACCGAGTTTAGATGATAATAATGGTCTTAAAGTTCTGCCGGAGATAACATAGTGGTTCAGAACAAGATGTCATGATGCTATGTGTGAGATTTCATTGTTCAGGATGTCAGAGTGATTCTATACAGACTTAAACCATGGTCTATATTGCCACTGGTGTCAATGCCTGGGGATGTAAAACTGAAAGGAGATGGTGAGAATCAGGTGTGACTGAGAAATCTGTATAATTCAGTGACGAGAGGAATGGATGTCCCAATAATCAGCAGAAATGTTTCAACCCACACTGCTGTAACGGCTGTCCATTACTCACCATAGCACCACCAGTGGTAGGAGGGCCAAAGCAGTGGGCGCTGTCTGCTCAACCTGCCTTGCCATTCCATTGACACTTCACTCCCGTTCGAGGACACAAGACTGGCTCCGAAAAGGGAATTGTCTGCAATATAAGCGCGTAGGTACCCCGGAAGTCCCGGCACGGTGTACAATAGATGGAGAGCGCGGAAATCGATGGGCTCAGCTGGATCAGGCCCTGTCAAGGCTTCACTGGACAGGCCCAAGATGTTTGGAAGTGTTTGCCTCAGTTTAAAAACAAAACAGTGTTCTCCTTTAAACCCCAATTAATGTTTGACCCTCCTGTTATTTGTTTTGTTACAGAGCAACAAAATCTGATCACACCTGTCCTCACAATGGGTCAATGTGCAGGCAGGGGAGGACTTCCAGTGTCGTCAACATCGGGAAAGGACACGGGTATGTTGGCGAATTATTTTAATTTATAAATACTCTGCTGATTCTGCGTCTGTGTTTAATTCAATATTGGGAATTCACAAAGTGTTTGTGAAAACTGAACAGAGAGATAAGAGAGGGAGTTAACATTTCTGGGGGAAATACAGTCAAACGTAGAAGGTGTACAATTACCGTCTGCTGCTGCTCCTGTAACAGATTGTGATGCACATTAAAATAGCGAGTTACTCTAGAAGACATGACATTCTGCAGATGCTGAAAGTTGTGGGCAATAAAAAGACACAAAATATTGGCAGAACTCAGCAGGTCAGGCAGCATCCATGGAGAGGAATAAAGATTTGACATTTTGGATGAGGACCACGATGAATGGAAAGTAATGTGGCAATATCTAGAATTTCTGTTCCCTCATTTCCAGTCCGATGAAGGGCCTTAGCCCAAAACATTGATTGCTTATTCTTCTCCATAGATGCTGCCTGACATGCTGAGTACCTCCAGCATTTTGTGAGATTCTCCAGAGATTTGCTGAGGAAGGGGTTGATCAGGCCGGCAGACAGTAACCGAGAGCAAAGCGGTGGTGATGGGCAGCACCAGGAGAGTGATGGTGCTGGGTTACTATATTCTTAGGAATAAGCAGGGTCCTTTCCAAACAGAGAGTTATATTCCTGGGGACACGAAAGAGCAGCCTTCAACAGATGAAACTATACCTGCTCCTACAACCCCGGCGCCCCCGATCCCCCGGCCAAAGCCTGTTCCCCCCCCACCCCCCATCCCCATATACATATATTTCGGACTGTGTTTGGTGATCTTTAGGTTCCAAAGGGAACGTTACTGTCCAGTATGAGGTCAGTAATTTCTTTAATGCTCCTCATTTTCCTTCACAGGTCCGGGCTCAGTGATCACCGAGCTCCTGGCAAGCTGGGACGATTTCCAGCTGCTGCAGTTGACGAACTTCTACCGGGACAGGCTGGAGCAGGCGATGGAAGGACGGGTTCACGGAGTGAGTCTGGCATTAAAGGCTGAGAAACAGTTCAGCAGAGAGGAACATCGGGTGAGTGGGAGGGAGAATGGGTTTGAATTTTCACACATCACAGGACTGATGGCTGTCGGATCTTTGACTCAACGGATATTAAATTAGATAAAAGAATAACTGGGAAATAAGTACTCCACATGCAATCCCGAACATGTGAATCTGAACCGGAGATGGAAAGAGGTGAAAAGACCCCGCGGACTGGTGGGGAGCCGCTCGATGTTCAGAGTGAGTTGAGCAAGTAACAGGTCTGTGGGCTTACAGCATTAAATGCAAATATGACAGGAAGTTTCAGTCTGTGAAAAATGTACAGAGTGACGGCAGGATGTCAGTGAGAACCGGGACATCATCAGTGAATGCCACAGGAGCCCGGGTGTGTTCAGTTCTGGGTGGAGATAATTCTGTTACAATCCGTAACTGCAAACAGTGTGAATCGGGGAACATTGCCATGTTGTAACGTGTAATCACTGAAAAAACCTCTACTGGAAAAGGGAAGCGAAAGGTGTCAGATGTCAGCCAGTAATCCGCTGTCATGTTGGACACTGGCGGACTGAGGAGATGAATCACATGATAATTTCTGCAACTTCTCTGAGGCTGTTCAATCTGTTATATAAAATAAAACCCTCCAGTTTTATTTCTTCCTCTGTGATCGTTATTTTATGATTTCTGTTTTACACCGTCAAATCCGGTGAGGGATTATTTATGGAATTGGAGCCACGTCAGTGAAGGATGTCATTGACTGGTGGACCAGGTGCACAGTGAATGTCCCTCCTTGTGCTCTGCACTCAGAATGTACAGTCCACGTTCAGACAGGAGCAGCACCTGTCCGGGTGACTGCTCAATGTGATCCCGTTACAGAGCACATCATTTACTTCTCATTCTCTGTGTGAATCTGTCAGTCCCTGATATGTTCACTGTTACTCTTCACAGAAAATCTCTGATCTCGCTGATAAGGGAGAGCAGGCGGACAGTTCTAAACTCCTCCTGAGCCTGGTGATGGAGAAAGGCTCCCGCGCCCGGAGGGTGATGTGGGAAACCTTTGTGAAAATGTGGAATGATGTTGCAATGTGGGACAAAATACTGAACGAAATACAGATATATGGTGAGAAAATATCAGAGATTAATTCAAATTTGGATTGAATACAGCACACTTTAAAATTTTACACATCATTCCCTCAATGTGTTTAAATTCAAACAGGTTGTGATCCCTCCCATCGATCAAATCCCGCTCAAGGTTTAATCAAGGTTCTCAGTGAGCTGAAAGGTAAGTGAACGTGCATTGAATATTGAAGAGTATAACACAGGAATAGGTCATTAGTCATATAATATTGTGCCGAACCAGCTGAGAAGTAAATCAACATAACCCAACTCTAATCTCTCCTTCCTACACCATGTCCATACTCCTCCATCTTCCTTACATCCATGTGTCTATCCAAACGACTCTTAAAAGCTTCTGATAATTTGTCTCTATCACCTTACCGGGCAGTGCGGTCCATGCAGCCACGGCTCTCTGATGAATGAAAAGCTCTCTCTCACATCATACTTCATTCTACACCATCTCACCTTCAATATATTCCCTCTGGTAATAGACATTTCAACCGCGACAAACTGATGATCTCTGTCCACTCTATCTCTGCCTCTCATAATATTCTCAACCTGTGTCAGAGCTCCCCTTGGCCTCCGATGATCCAGAGCAAACAATCTAATTTTATCCAGCCTCTCATGATAGCACATGCCCTCTGAACCAGGCAGCATCCCGGTAAACCTCTTCTGCTCCCTCTCTAAAGCCTCAAAATCCCTCCAGTAGTGGGGCGGTATGCAATAGCCCAGAATGGGCTGCAGCAGAGTTCATTAAGTTGAAACTTGACCTCTGTTTCCACCAACGGTTGTAATTTGCGTACGGCGGTTAGGTTGTTGAGCCACAGGGATCTGACCAGGTAAATATGGGCACTGTGACAGAGAACACAGTGAGAACACATGTTTCTTAGAGGGAATGTTTTCAAAGGTCATTTTGAGGAAAGAGGCAGAGAGCTGGCAAGTTTGAGGAAATTGGTCACACCGCTCCAGGGCCTAAAAGTCCCTCCTCTGCGAGTCTATGTGGAGAAAGGGAGAGGGGGATATGGAAAATGGAATTAAAAACTTATATTTCTTCACACAAGATGTCAAAACCTTCTCTTGATAGCCACTGCCCTCTCTGGAACAGACTCATTCTTAACCGATTTCTAAATTTCCCACAGCAGATTATCTTTTCTTAGAGTTGGGCATCCACTGAAGTTGCAGTCACAGAATAGTAATAATAGCATCAGTTTAATTAGAAAATCAGGTAACATCCCAACTGGTCTGTTCAACCACAGAGCAGCATATGAACACACTGTGTTCACATCTACTCTCCCTAGTGCAAACACTGCTACAGTGTTAGAGAGGGTGAGACTGGGTGACATATTCCTCAGCTCAGTCCACAAAAGCTGAAATTCATGTCTGCCGGTGTTGTGCGATGGACACTGTGGAAGGGTGAGAGATGGGAATTAGGACAGAGAAACCGAGGGTTGTGGGATCGCGGCAAGGAAGGTGAAAATGACTGAAAATATCTCTGAATAATTTTGCAATTAGTTAAACTGTGACCGTCTGGATGGAAAGCTCACTACATCTATAAGCCCATCATGACTGTGAAAACGGAGCCCGGGGCAGTTCATGGGCTCAAGAGATTGTAAGGCTTCATCACTGCAGACTGAGTTGGATCACTCAACTGCACATTTAACAGAGGAGAGCGCGTAGGAAAGACAAACATCACAAAACTTATTAATATTGCATCAGCCCATGTTTATCTGATTATTCAAAGCTCTCAACAGAAATATAAGGAATCTCGGCCAGAACCCTGGTTCTGTCTCTCTCAATTACAAGAACAAATTCCAAAGATGATAATTTAAATATGGGACCAGAGATAGATGAATCAGGATGTTTACAAACTACTCACCTCTGTTAATGCTGTTCCAGTCCACATCAGGTCAATGAAACCCCTCAGTTTCTCTGCACCATGGGTTTGGTAAATCGCTACAAGCTTTTTGCTCACTATTCCTCATGTTGTTTGCCGAGGGAACAAACACGACAGTGAAATTCCTACAGCCATTTCTGTACATGAAACAGAATCTCTCCCTGACTATTGAAGAACACCATTTCTACCACTGTCATATTCTCTAAAGAAAATATGTCTACAATTAATGTTTTCCTACGCTCCCTATTACAGCCGAACATTTTGAATGGAGACCCCACACACCCCTAACAGGGTTCTGACACAGTTTGGGACCCCACACACCCCAGACACGGTCCTGACACACTGTGAGACCCCACACCCCTCTGACATGGTCCCAATACACTGTGAGACCCTACACACCACTGGTACAGTCTTCTCACATTGTGAGACCACACAGATCGCTGGCAGGGTCCAGAAACTCTGTGAGACCCCACACATCGCGGACAGGGTCCTGACACACTGTGAGACCACACTCATCGCTGGCAGGTCCTGACACACAGCCAGACATCAGACAACCCTGACAGGTTCCGGACATACTGTGGGACCGCACACACCCCTGACGGGGTCCTGACACACTGTGAATCCCCACCCACTAATGACAGGGTCCTGACATACTGTGAGACCCCACAAACACCTGACAGGTTCCTGACACACCGTGGGACACCGCACACCCCTGACAGGGTCCTGAGACACTGTGAGACTTCACAAACCCTTGGCAGGGTACTGACACACAGTGAGACCACACAGACACCCAGCAAGTTCCTGATACATAGAGAGACCCATGCACTTCTGACAGGATCCTGTCATGCTGTGAGACCCCACACACCCCTGACAGTGTTCCGACACAGAGACCCCACACACCCCTGGCAGATTTCTGACACACTGTGAGACCCCACACAGACCTGACTGGTTCCTGACACACTGTCAGACCGATCATACCCTTGACAGGGTCCGGACACATTGTGGGGCCCCACACAACTCTGACATGCGTCCTGACACACTGTGAGACACCACACTCTCCTGACAGGTTCTGGACACACTGTGGGACCCCACACACCCTAGACAGGGCCCCAACACACTGTGAGGCACCACACACCACTGACAGGGTCCTGACACAATGAGACCCCGCACAGCCCTGACAGGGTCCAGACACATTGTGAAGCCCCTCACACCCCTGACAGGGCCCTGACATACTATGACACCCCACACACCCCTGACAGGGTCCAGACACGCCGTTAGACACCACACAACCTTGGCAAGGTCCTGATGCACTGTGAGTCTCCACACAGCTTGACAGGTTCCCAGTACCCTGTGAGACCCTACACATCCCTGGCAGTGTCCTGAGACACTGTGAAACCCCACACGTCCCTAATAGGTTCCCGGCACTCTGTGATACCCTGCATGTCCCTGACACTCTGAGATCAGATCTTATCAGGGAGATTATTGTAAATGATCCCTTAGGAGGCAGCTAGGGTCTGCATAATAGAATAGGAAACGCAATATAATGTAGCAGAAGTGAGAGAAAAGCTAGTTGATTTGGAAGGTTCTAAAATCTAACAATAGGTAACAAAAAGAAGCATAAAGAAGGGATGAAGACAAAAGAAATAAATTATAGGCTATCACACAGAAAATGATGGAGAAACTCAGCACATCTATGGAGAAAGTACAGTCAACGTTTCGGGCTGAGAACATTCGGTGGGACTGGAGATAAAACGCTGAGGAGTCGGTTTGAAAGGTGGAGGGCGGGGTGGGAGGGGAGAGAGAAATGCCAGGCGATAGGTGAAATTTGGAGGGGGAGGGATGAGCAAAGAGCTAGGAAGTTGGTTAGTAAAAGAGACAGAAGGAATGGAAGAAAGGAAAATAGTGGGTGGAGAGAGCAAAAGAGGGAGGCGTAGTTGATCTCGGTATGGTCTGTTGTCTGTCGATGAGACCGGACATAGAGTGGCGATCGGTTTCGCCGAGCGTCTGCACTGTGTCCGCCAGAACAAGCGTGATCCCAGTGGCCACCCATTTTATTTCCTCTTCCCATTCGGATACGTCAGTCCATGGCATCCTGCACCGTCAGGATAAGGCCACACTCGGGTTGGAGGAACAACACCTTACGCTCCGTCTGAGCAGCGTC